>NC_057813.1:581607933-581610159 GCF_018294505.1 Triticum aestivum | reverse complement strand
CGTCCGCCCCGGTAGCCGCCGCCCGCACCGGCCGCCGCGGCCTCCGTCGGTGCCAGATCCGGCGAGGGGCCGGCCGGATCCGACCGCCCCGACCCGCCAGCGTCCTCCTCCGCCTCCTGCTCTCAAGTTCCAGCGAGCCGCCGCCCGCCTAGATCCAGATCTGGAACCCTAGGGTTGACCCGAAATCTCCTTCAAGTCTTTATTTTTGCATTATATTGCCATATTCATCGCATCATATCTCCTCATGCGTAGATCCGTTTCATGAATATGATATATCGAAATGTTCATTATGAGATGATCTTCACTTTGTTCCATTGTGCCATGTCTGTTTGAGACCATCTTGATGCCTAAAGATCGTTGCAAGTGCTATATGATGTTTACTACTGTCTGTTAACAGAACTTGATGTTTTGTCATTTTTGTTGCATTTATTGTGTGCATCTTATGAGCATGAGCTCTACATGTGTTTTGAGCTATGCCATGTCTTCTTTACAGAGGTGCTTGCCATGTATTTTTGTGAGTTATGTGGTGACTAGAACAAGCATACAAACTAGGCTTCGTGATGTTGCTGATTTCAATCCTTGTTCTGCTGTTATTTTTATGCCATGTAAACTTGATGCTACAGAGCGATCCATGCTTATTTTGACATACTTCAGTAAGGATGTTTTGAACATGAGGTTATGATATATCCATCAATGCCCCTGTTTGCAATTATGGAGTGCTCTAGCATGTCATTTGCTTGCTCTACTTTGCTATAAAATGTTTCCTGGCAGATTGTTTACATGTTATTCAATTTTGCCAAGGTTGTTGTAGTTGACACTTGCATGCTATGAACTTGTTCTTGCCATGTTTAGTTTCATAAACATGTCTTCTTGCAGGTTCTATGCTTATCTTGTCATGAAATGACTTGTGGTGAGTGAATCGAGCTCGCAAAGATGCCTTCATAATGCTCTTAATGCCATGCTCTGTTTACTGAATCTGTTAACGAAACTTTCCATGTTTATATGGGCGCCATCATATCTTATGATCCTTTTTGGCTCATGGTAAGTAAGGGACTTTTGTTCTATGCATTTAGTAGTATCATGCCATGCCTTAAGTTTCTATGATATGTTCCTGTAGCATGATGTTTGCTTGCCCTAAACATTGCTTCCTAATGCTGTTTCTGCCATGTTCAGTATTTTCACAGTCTGTGAAGCTGATATCTTTTGCACTTTTGCCATGCTTGTTTGAACCTGTTAATGTGTGAATTAGCCGTAGCTCAGTGTTCATCTTTTGTTAAGCATCTCTTGTAGATCACTTCCTTGTGCTTTGTTGATATGTTGGGGTGCTGTAGCATAGTTTCTTGATGTATTCTAAGTGCTATCATGCTGTTAATCGCAGAATTGTGCCATTCTTGGTTTGCTTGCCATTTGCAAACCGTGCATCCGATTCCGGTGATCTTTATATTGATTTCAACTGAAATCATCTCATCTTTCCAGAGGCATACTTCGCTTACCAAGTTGATGCCTTGTTCATCATTTTTCCTTCCGGAGCCCGCATATGCATTGCATATCACATCTCGCATATCATGCCATGTATTGCATCATGTTGCTTGTGCATTGCACCGTGATTTATTGTGGTTCCATTGCTTGTGTTCTTGCTTTGGGTAGATCCGGGAGACGAGTACATGAACGAGGAACCTGTTGAGTATGCTAACGAGGATCAAGCTTTCGACAACTCTGAGAACCTTGCAGGCAAGATGACCATACCCTCGATATCACTTCTATCTTTGCTTTGCTAGTTGCCCGCTCTATCGCTATGCTTGCTCTACCTACCACTTGTTTATCATGCCTCCCATATTGCTATTTCAAGCCTCTAGCCAGCCTATCCTAGCAAACCATTGTTTGGCTATGTCACTGCTTTTGCTCGGCCCCTCTTATAGCGTTGCTAGTTGCAGGTGAAGATGAAGTTTGTTCCTTGTTGGAACATGGATATTTTGGATATCACAATATCTCTTTTTTAATTGATGCACCTATATACTTGGTAAAGGGTGGAAGGCTCGGCCTTATGCCTGGTGTTTTGTTCCATTCTTGCCACCCTAGTTCCGTCATACCGGTGTTATGTTCCTTGATTTTGCGTTCCTTACGCGGTTGGGTGATTTATGGGACCCCCTTGACAGTTCGCTTTGAATAAAACTCCTCCAGCAAGGCCCAAACTTGGTTTTACCATTTTCCACCTAAGCCTTTTTC
>NC_057813.1:581605851-581607589 GCF_018294505.1 Triticum aestivum | reverse complement strand
TGGTCCAACCTGAGCGATGTCCGGCGCCCCTTGGGCAACCAGGGTCTATGCCAACCCGACGTCTGGCTCATCCGGTGTGCCTTGAGAACGAGATATGTGCAGCTCCTTTCGGGATTTGTCGGCACTTCGGGCGGCTTTGCTGGTCTTGTTTTACCATTGTCGAAGTGTCTTGTAAACCGGGATACCGAGACTGATCGGGTCTTCCTGGGAGAAGGTATATCCTTCGCTGACCGTGAGAGCTTATGATGGGCTAAGTTGGGACACCCCTGCAGGGTATTATCTTTCAAAAGCCGTGTCCATGGTTATGAGGCAGATGGGAATTTGTTAATATCCGGTTGTAGAGAACTTGACACTTGACTTCATTAAAATGCATCAACCGCGTGTGTAGCCGTGATGATCTCTTCTCAGCGGAGTCCGGGAAGTGAACACGATTTGGGTTATGTATGAACGTAAGTAGTTTCAAGATCACTTCTTGATCACTTCTAGCTTCTCGACCGATGCGTTGCTTCTCTTCTCGCTCTCACTTGCGTATGTTAGCCACCATATATGCTTAGTGCTTGCTGCAGCTCCACCACCTTACCCCTTTCCTACCCATGAGCTTAAATAGTCTTGATCTCGTGGGTGTGAGATTGCCAAGTCCCTGTGACTCACACATTCTACCAAAACAGATGCAGGTGCCGAGGGTACCAGTGCAAGTGGCGCAATCGAGCTCAAGTGGGAGTTTGACGAGGACCTTGGTCATTACTATGTTTCGTTTCCTGATGATCAGTAGTGGAGCCCAGTTGGGGCAATCGGGGATCTAGCATTTGGGGTTATCTTCTTTTCATTTGGATTTGACCGTAGTGGGTCTATGAGTGTATTCTGGATGATGTATGAATCTATTTATGTATTGTGTGAAGTGGCGATTGTAAGCCAACTCTCTTTATCCCATTCTAGTTCATTACATGGGATTGTGTGAAGATGACCCTTCTTGTGACAAAACCTACAATGCGGTTATGCCTCTAAGTCGTGCCTCGACACGTGAGAGATATAGCCGCATCGTGGGCGTTACATGCAAGCATTGTGACTAATGAGTTAGTTGCGGGACGATGCATTACAGAACGAGTAAAGAGACTTGCCGATAACGAGATTGAACTAGGTATGGTGATACGGACGATCGAATCTCGGACAAGTAACATACCGATGACAAAGGGAACAACGTATGTTGTTATGCGGTTTGACCAATAAAGATCTTCATAGAATATGTAGGAGCCAATATAAGCATCCAGGTTCCCTAGTGGTTATTGACCGGAGATGTGTCTCGGTCATGTCTACATAGTTCTCGAACCCGTAGGGTCCGCACGCTTAACGTTCGATGACGATTTATATTATGAGTTATGTGATTTGATGACCGAAGTTTGTTCGGAGTCCCGGATGATATCGAGGACATGACGAGGAGTGTCGAAATGGTCGAGACGTAAAAATCAATATATTGGATGACTATATTTGGACATCGGAAAGGTTCCGAGTGATTCGGGTATTTTTCGGAGTACTGGGAGTTACGGGAATACGGGGGGAAGAAGTATTGTGCCTCATGGGCCAAGTGGTGGAAGAGAGGAGGCAGGACAAGGCAGGGCGCTCGGCCCCCCTAGCTCAAACCGAATTGGACTAGGGGGCTGGCCCCCCTCGCCCAAAGTGAATTGGACTAGGGGGGCGCCCCCCTTACCTCCTTTCCTCCCTCTCCTTCCTTCTCCCTCCC
>NC_057813.1:581593046-581605504 GCF_018294505.1 Triticum aestivum | reverse complement strand
CACCATAATCCACCTCGGTCATATCGTACCGGTGCTTAGGAGAAGCCTTGTGTCGGTAGCTTCATGAACACCGTCATCACACCGTCGTGCTGACGGAACTCTCCATCGAAGCTCTACTGGATCATGAGTTCGTGGGATGTCACCGAGCTGAACGTGTGCAGATCGCGGAGGTGCCGTACATTCAGTACTAGGATCGGTCGATTGTGAAGATGTACGATTACATCAATCGCGTTGTCATAACGCTTTCGCTTACAGTCTACAAGGGTACATGGACGACACTCTCCCCTCTCGTTGCTATGCATCACCATGATCTTGTGTGTGATTAGGAATTTTTTTGAAATTACTACGTTCCCCGACAGTGGCATCCGAGCCAGGTTTATGCATAGATGTTATATGCATGAGTAGAACATAAGTGAGTTATGGGCGATACAAGTCATACTGCTTACCAGCATGTCATACTTTGGTTCAGCGGTATTGTTGGATGAAGCGGCCCGGACCGATGCTAAGTCTTGAGCTTGCGTTGGTTTTCCTCAAAGAGGAGAGGGTGATGCAGCAATAGTAGCGTAAGTATTTCCCTCATTTTTTGAGAACCAAGGTATCAATCCAGTAGGAGGCTCCTCAAAAGTCCCACGCACCTACACAAACAAACAAAGAACTCGCAACCAACACAATAAAAGGGTTGTCAATCCCTTCACGGCCACTTGCGAAAGTGGGATCTAATAAAGATAATAAGATAAGATAAATATATTTTTGGTATTTTATAATATAGATGCAAAAAGTAAAAGATGCAAATAAAAGTAGATTTGAAGCAAATATGATAAGAGATAGACCCGGGGCCATAGGTTTCACTAGTGGCTTCTCTCAAGATAGCATAAGTATTACGGTGAGTGAACAAATTACTGTCGAGCAATTGATAGAAAAGAGAATAATTATGAGATTATCTAGGCATGATCATGTATATAGGCATCACGTCCGTAACAAGTAGACCGACTCCTGCCTGGATCTACTACTATTACTCCACACATCGACCGACTCCTGCCTCCATCTAGAGTATTAAGTTCATAAGTACTGAGTAACGCATTAAGCAAGATGACATGATGTAGAGGGATAAACTCAATCAATATGATATAAACCCCATCTTATTATCCTCGATGGCAACAATACAATACGTGCCTTGCAACCCTTTCTGTCACTGGGTAAGGACACCGCAAGATTGAACCCAAAGCTAAGCACTTCTCCCATGGCAAGAAAGATCAATCTAGTAGGCCAAACCAAACTAATAATTCAAAGAGACTTGCAAAGATAACTCAATCATACATAAAAGAATTCAGAGAAGATTCAAATATTATTCATAGATAAACTTGATCATAAACCCACAATTCATCGGATCTCGAGAAACACACCACAAAAAGAGTTTACATCGAATAGATCTCCACAAGAGAGGGGAGAACATTGTATTGAGATCCAAAAAGAGAGAAGAAGCCATCTAGCTAATAACTATGGACCCATAGGTCTGTGGTAAAGTACTCACAACTCATCGGAGGGGCAAGGATGTTGATGTAGAAGCCCTCCGTGGTTGGTTCCCCCTCCGGCAGAACGCCGACGAAGTCTCCAAGATGAGATCTCGCGGATACAGAAGGTTACGGTGGTGGAAATTGTGTTTCGTCTGCTCCCTGGATGTTTTGGGGGTACGTAGGCTTATATAGGAGGAAGAAGTACGTCGGTGGACGCTGAGGGGCCCACGAGACAGGGGGCGCGCCCTCCTATCTCATGGGAGCCTCGGCTGCTTCTTGACTTGCACTCCAAGTCCTTGGGATCACGTTCGTTCCAAAAATCATGCTCCCGAAGGTTTCATTCCGTTTGCACTCCGTTTGATATTCCTTTTCTTCGAAATACTAAAATAGGCAAAAAAAAACAGCAATACGGGCTGGGCCTCCGGTTAGTAGGCTAGTCCCAAAAATGATATAAATGTGTAAAATAAAGCCCATAAACATCCAAAAGGGGTAATATAATAGCATGGAACAATCAAAAATTATAGATACGTTGGAGACGTATCAACCGACATTACACGCACGCTTACGCGAGACTGGTATTACCGATGTGCTTTGCACACAGGTGGCTGGCGGGTGTCAGTTTCTCCAACTTTAGTTGAACCGAGTGTGACTACGCCCGGTCCTTGTTCAAGGTTAAAACAACACTAACTTGACAAAATATCGTTGTGGTTTTTGATGCGTAGGTAAGAACGGTTCTTGCTAAGCCCGTAGCAGCCGCGTACAACTTGCAACAACAAAGTAGAGTATGTCTAACTTGTTTTTGCAGGGCTTGTTGTGATGTGATATGGTCAAGAAATGATGAGATATAAGTTGTTGTATGAGATGATCATGTTTTGTTGAAGTTATCGGCAACTGGCAGATGCCTTATGGTTGTCTCTTTATTGCATAAGATGCAAGCGGCAAATAATTGCTTTACTTTATCGCTTTGCAATAGCAATAGTTGCAAGAGCAATAGTTGGCGAGACGACCATGTGACGACACATTGATATAGATCATGATGTCATGCTGGTGACGATGGAGATCATGACGATGCTTTGGATATGGAGATCAAAGGCACAAGATGATGATGGCCATATCATATCACATATTTTGAGTGCATGTGATGTTTATCTTTTATACATCTTATTCTTCTTTGATTGAAGGTAGCATTATAAGATGATCTTTCACTAAATTTCATGGTATAAGTGTTCTCCCTGAGTATGCACCATTGCCAAAGTTCGTTGTGCCGAGACACCATGTGATGATCGGGTGTGATAAGCTCAACGTTCACCTACAATGGGTGCAAGCCAGTTTTGCATACGCAGAAATACTCAGGCTAAACTTGACAAGCCTAGCATATGCAGATATGGCCTCGGAACACTGAGACCGAAAGGTCGAACGTGAATCATATAGTAGATATGATCAACATAGTGATGTTCACCATTGAAAACTACTCCATCTCACGTGATGATCGGTTTTGGTTTAGTTGATTTGGATCACGTGATCACTTAGATGATTAGAGGGATGTCTATCTAAGTGGGAGTTCTTAAGTAATATGATTAATTGAACTTTAATTTATCATGAACTTAGTCCTAATAATATTTTGCAAATAATGTTGTAGATCAAAAACTCGCGTTGTTGCTTCCCTGTGTTTTATATGTGTTCCTAGAGAAAACTAAGTTGAAAGATGATGGTAGCAATGATGCGGACTGTGTCCGTGATCTGAGGTTTATCCTCATTGCTGCACAAAAGAATTATGTGCTTGATGCACCGCTAGGTGACAGACCTATTGCAGGAGCAGATGCAAACGTTATGAACATTTGGCTAGCCCAATATGATGACTACTTGATAGTTTAGTGCACCATGCTTAACGGCTTAGAATCAGGACTTCATAGATGTTTTGAACGTCATGGACCATATAACATGTTCCTGGAGTTGAAGTTAATATTTCAAGCAAATACCGAGTTGAGAGCTAAAAGATGGAGGAGAATAGCTCAAGCAGTGAGCATGTGCTCAGATTGTCTGGGTACTACAATCGCTTGAATCAAGAGGGAGTTAATCTTCCAGATAAGATAGTGATTGACAGAGTTCTCTAGTCACCATCACCAAGTTAGTAGAACTTCGTGATGAACTATAGTATGCGAGGGATGACGAGAACGATTCCCGAGTTTTTCATGATGATGAAATCAATGAAGGTAGAAATGAAGAAAGAGCATCAAGTGTTGAGGATTAACAAGACCACTAGTTTCAAGAAAAGGGTAAAGGGAAAGAAAGGGAACTTCATGTAGAATGGCAAGCAAGTTGGCACTTCCGTGAAGAAGCCCAAAGCTAGACTAAAGTCTGAAACTGAGTGCTTGTATTGCAAAGGAAATGGTCACTGGAAGCGGAAATGCCCAGAATATTTGGTGGATAAGAAGGATGGCATAGTGAACAAGGGTATATTTGATATACAGGTTATTGATGTGTACCTTACTAGTGTTTATAGTAGCCCTGGGTATTTGCTACTTGTTCGGTTGCTAAATATTAGTAACTCAAAACAGGAGTTACAGAATAAACAGAGACTAGTTGAGGGTGAAGTGACGATGTGTGTTGGAAGTGGTTCCAAGATTGATATGATCATCATCACACACTCACTATACTTTTGGGATTAGTGTTAAACCTAAATAAATGTTATTTGGCATTTGCGTTGAGCATGAATATGATTTGATCATGTTTATTGCAATACGGTTATTCATTTAAAGTCAGAGAATAATTGTTGTTCTGTTTACATGAATAAAATCTTTCGATGGTCATACACCCAATGGAAATAGTTTGTTGGATCTTGATCGTAGTGATACACATATTAATAATATTGATGCCAAAAGATGCAAAGTTGATAATGATAGTGCAACTTATTTGTGGCACTGCCGTTTGGGTCATATCGATGTAAAGCACATGAAGAAACTCCATAAAGATGGATTTTTGGAATCACTTGGTTATGAATCATTTTATGCTTGCAAACCGTGCCTTTTGGGCAAGATGACTAAAACTCCGTTCTCCGGAACAATGGAACGAGCTACTGACTTGTTGGAAATAATACATACCGATGTATGCGGTCCAATGAGTGTTGATGCTCGTGGCGGGTATCGTTATTTTCTCACCTTCATAGATGATTTGAGCAGATATGAGTTTATCTACTTAATGAAGCACAAGTCTGAAAAATTTGAAAAGTTCAAAGAATTTCAGAGTGAAGTGGAGAATCATCGTAACAAGAAAATAAAGTTTCTACAATCTGATCATAGAGGAGAATATTTGAGTTATGAGTTTGGCCTTCATTTAATAATAATGTGGAATAGTTTCACAACTCACGCCACATGGAACACCACAGCGTAATGGTGTGTCCGAACGTTGTAACCGCACTTTATTGGATATGGTGCAATCTATGATGTATCTTGTCGATTTACCACTATCGTTTTGGGGTTATGCATTAGAGACAGCTGCATTCACTTTAAATAGGGCACCATCAAAATCTGTTGAGACGACGCCTTATGAACTATGGTTTGGCAAGAAACCAAAGTTGTCGTTTCTTAAAGTTTGGGGCTGCGATGCATATGTGAAAAAGTTTCAACCTGAGAAGCTCGAACCCAAATCAGAGAAATGCGTCTTCATAGAATACCCAAAGGAAACTATTGGGTACACCTTCTATCATAGATCCGAAGGCAAGATATTCGTTGCTAAGATGGATCCTTTCTAGAGAAGGAGGTTCTCTCGAAAGAAATGAGTGGGAGGAACGTAGAGCTTGATAAGGTAATTGTACCTTCTCCCGAATTGGAAAGTAGTTCATCACAGAAATCAGTTCCACTGATTCCTACACCAATTAGTGAGGAAGCTAATGATGATGATCATGAAACTCCAGATTAGTTACTACAGAACCTCGTTGGTCTTCCAAAGTACAGTCCGCAGCAGAGTGGTACGGTAATCCTGTTCTGGAAGTCATGTTACTAGACCATGATGAACCTACCACTACTAGGAAAAGGCATGCTAGTGGCGCACCGAATTTGCCTTCTAATGGCGCACTACTGGTGCGCCACTGGCATCACGCCATTAGAATTAAATTCTAATGGCGCACTACTGGTGCGCCATTAGTATCTGGTGTTCTAATGGCGCACCGCATAGTGCGCCATTAGTATAGCCTGCAGTGCGCCATTAGAATGCCTCCCAGGGGCCATATGTACAAATGTGCTTTGGCATTCTAATGGCGCACCAGCAGCTAATGCGCCATTAGTGTGATGATCACAGTGCGCCATTAGTGTCTTGTGTGGTGCGCCATTAGTATGAATATTAGGTTTTATTTTTTTTGCTTTTCTGATTTTTGCACAGGTTACAAAATATATTATTGCATAGAATATAGACAGCAGCACACAGCAACATCAGATTCATCAAATACAATAGAAGATTAGTCTCCGAATACAATTCATCATATTAGTCTCCGGATTCAAAAGACCGGACAAAGATAAAACATTACAAGTCTCAAGACCGCGAGTATCGAGTTTGCCTTCACATTACAAGTCGATATCGATCATCTAAACTACCATCACATAGAAGAGAGCTGTGGTCATCACGATGAGCATCATCACGATCAAACTGGTGTTCATCCGGTTCCTCCAACGCTCCCTCCTCTCTCCCGCTAGATAGCGGGCGTATCTAGATTCGGCCTCCGCCCTAGTGGTGTACCCTTTGTAACTGTTACTGCTGAAACGGTGAACCTGTCTCCGACACTCCTCCCAGTCATCGTAGACTCCGGGAACCTTACCCTTGTACACGACATACGATGGCATCTCTATGCACAAGCCAAACAACAGACAATACATAAGCAATGTGTAAGTATGCAACAAAAGGATCGGAAGAGAAAAGCAAGACATTAATAGCACGATTCATGGTCCTACTAATAAATAGCATCGATTACATCTAAGTTGAACAACCGTCCAAACCAAAGAGACATCCGAATTCATTAAAGTTTAATTACAACATGAGCCAATCAATGTTTCAGAACTACACATCACTACTTTCGACTCAACTCATCGGACAGGAGCGTGGGTGAAGCCGCCGTCTGTCGTGATGGTCATGAAATCACGGTCGTTGTCACCCTGCATTTGTAGCGTTTCATCTATCTCACTGTTGGACGGTTGATATCTGAGGAAGAACTACCCCGCGGTATGAAGGACATCTTGATGGATGATGTCCCCAAACTCCGACTGGATGCGAAAGAATTCTTGTCTGAGGTCCGCGTCCTGGACTGCCGACAAGCTCGCGGCCCAATCTTTGAGATTATCTGGTAGCAGAAGGTGATGATGGTCCCTTACGATCGCCCGCATGTGATGGAGGGAGTAGTAGGCATCCTTCTGACCGCTAGGCGGCTGCTTGACGCAGCAGAACTTCGTATTGTGTGAGAAGATGTGCTTGTTGTACTTACGAACTGGCCTGGTGAAGGTGCCTCCAGATTGGGCGTAGCCGGGGAGAACATCATTAAGAACTTTCTTCACATCTGTGTAGTCTATCATGGAGTTATGGTTCGGGTCGAAATACGTGGCCATGGAATATTTCGGGCTTAAGAGGATGAGTGTGCAATGTGTGTCACTGCACAGAACACGGAATGTTAGAAAAAAAAGAACGATCGAAATCTAAGAAATCATATGTTACGGGGCGGTTAAGGGATGACTTACTCGGGAAAGTAAGGCACAAGGAAGTTATCCTTATCTGCGTTTGCCAGAATGACGCCTTCGAGGTGTGAACTCGCAACTTGGCGGTCCCCAGCGCTGCTCAAGTGCTTGGCACGCATGTAGAAGGGGTCGACTATCACGATGCCCGGGGTATTGTCTCTAATGATCCGCATCTGCATGCTCAGCGAAAACAGCCGAACGAAGGTGTAGTGCAACAGATGAAGGTTAAACATAGCAAAGATGTCATCAAACCGCAGGACGATCATACCCCCGATGTCGCCATCCACAAAGCCCTTGCTCTCTGGCACCTTGGCCACGAAAACTGGGTATGCCACATCCTTCTCTCTGAGACGCCGCTTCTCCAAAATCAGAACACTGTCGTGCAGACTCGGCATAGCACCGGTTGCAGCATTCAGCATATTTGGCGGTAGCATCGCCCTACCCGCCACATGCACCCTCCTCGAGATATCCTTAGGTGAAGGTGGCCCGTCCTGAGCACGGATCGAACTCGGTGCCGGCTGGCTCGCACCGGCGCCCTTGTTAGTCTTTCGTCTCTGGCCCTTCTTCTTGATCTCCTGTAATGGGACCGAGTTCTGCTCATATACCGCCTTCTTCAGCGTGTTGGGGCTGATAATATTTCGCGCCTCAGCTATCTGAGGCTCGGTGAAGGCGGGAGCTGGAGGCGTGTCCTGAGAACTGAACACCAGACGACGCTTGTTGCAATTGGATTTCTCTGCCGTACCAGCTAGATCGCGGTGGTCTTGGTTGGGTTCTTGAGAAAGAGGCCCGCAGAACTCGTCAGCGTACCCATGTTCGGCAAAGTACTTATCAACTTTGGTAAATGTACCGTCGTCGTTGTCGTCGTCGTCCAGATCCTGTGCCATAGGGATGTCCAGATCCTGTGCCATAGGGATGTCCGGCAGGTCCGGTAGCGTTGCGGCGTTCTTGCCATGGCTTGGCGCCGGCACGACTGGCGGTCTTGTCTGTGGGGTGGTGTCCCCCGCCCCCAAACGAATCTGGCTCTTTGGCCATAGCAGGGGCCAGTTTACGCAGGTGCCGAGGGTCATCTCATCTTCTTCGTCGGCCCCAGCGGGTCGAATCGGAGGTAATAGCTCGTCGCAGCCTGGCAGCACCCGGACCACTTCAACCATATACATTGTGGTTGGCATCGGATTACCGTGGAACATGGAGTTGCCCGGTTGAACGATTCTGCCCTTGGCGACATCGACCAACTCGGCGCCCACGAAGTGCAGAAGAGTGCAAGGAACGTCGGCGGTGCCCTGGAAAAACATGTATAGGGCGTCAGGGATGCCCTGTCAAAGGCAAGGAGATGAAGTCATCGGCCGAGAGGCTTAGTTACCGTGATGCCGTCGAGCTCGGCTAATGTCGATGCACCGCCAACGGCGGGCGTGCAACTGACGGAGGGGGCGCTTGCTGGCGAGGTGCCGGTCGGCGTACACCCGGGTGCATTAAGCTCCAATGCCCGTGCCGGTGCCGGAGACACGAATACCGCCTCCGCCGGAGACACCAATGGCGCCGCCGCTGGAGACACCAATGGTGCCGCCGCCGGAGACACCAATGGCGCCGCCGCGGGAGACACCAATGGCGCTGCCGCCGGAGACACCAATGGCGCCGCCGCCGGAGACACCAATGGTGCCGCCGCCGCGCTGTGCGAGTTGCTGGCCATGAAGCTGGGAACCGGGGGAGGCCCCTTTTGGCCGCCCGCAATCCACGTCGTCAGCCCATGAATCAACGTAGGCACCATGGCGTTGAGCGTCGTTCCAAGTTGTTGTTGCACTTGCTCATGGACAAGCTCCAGAATCCGTGCCACTTGTGCCTTGAGTTCTTCAACCTCGCGCATCTGGCTTTCCGAGCTGGTCTTTTTCTCCTTCCGCACACCAGCGGTATAGTATGACCCCCATTTTGTGGACAAGCCTTTGCCGGCCACACGACCAGCTGACGTCGGCTTATCGAGCTTATCCTTCTTTTTCATTACGTTCAACGCCCTATTTAAAGGGGTGTCGAAAGGGGAGCTCTTAGACGACCCCGCGCTACTGCTTTCATTGTCCTGCGAAAGGAACATGAACCATTTAGAAATATTGGGGATTAATTAGAGTGCAACCATATGGAGCTAATTACGCGGGGGTGTATTCCTTACCAGAACAAGCTCAAGCGCCCTGGTCTTCGGATCCGTGGTAAGCTCCTTTGTTATCGGGTCCTCCTTGTATCGGGCCCTGACATAGTTCCTAGTCTGCTTGTCACCGCTGTATTTCTCGAAGCGGGGCGGTAGGCCTTGCTCGGCACGCTCCGCGTCCTCCTTGTCCCATATAGGCTCCGCCACTCTATAACCGCCGGGACCGAGTTTGTGTTCCCCTAAGTTCAACTCCCGCATTTCTTTCCCCCACTGACTTGATTCAGAGGTTGCGGAGCTCTGGCACTTGATCTTGAACTCCTTGTACTCATCTTCGCTCATCAAAGGATATTTCGCCTTGATCTTGTCATAACTATCACCTTTATCAATCATTCTCTTCACCGCGCTTCTCCAAGTAGACAGGGTCGTGCTCATCTTCGTGAGGGCGGCATTGTTCACTTTATTCCCTGAGAGGCGTGTGTTTTCAAATTCGGCGGGGAACTTGTATCGTTCGTGCAGCTTCGTGAAGAGGCGGTTGCGCAAATTCCCTCGGTCCTTATGCCTAAGGTTCTCGGTGTTGATCGAGACGGTGCTCCGGAGAATGCACCCGAGCTGAACCGAGTACCCCTTGACTATATGTTTGGGCTCCGTTGGATTCCCGTCGGAGTCCACTTGAGTGAATTCCTCCTTGACGGTGCGGAGCGCATTCGGGCACCGGTCCTTCCTTTGCTTCTTCGGTTGGCTGCCATCTGTGTGTGCGCCGCCACCATCTGTGTGTGCGTCGCCATCATCAGTGGTGGCATCCTCGGCGGCACCATCAGTGGTGTCATCCCCGACGCCACTAGGGGTTGTGTAATCAGGATCGGTGTCTTCCGCGGCGTCATCATAGCGGTGAGGTTGTTCCTCCATCTCTTGGGACAGCTCCCAGAATTGCTTGCCGCCCGAACCACCGGCCTCATCGTTGTGGGCCATGTTTCTCTCTAAATAGGAAAAAAGTTTGGTCAAAAAGATGGTTATTGTCAAGGAACAAGATCATGGTCTCATGATTTAGGTTTTGTCGACACCGAGGCACCCTAAAAGCCTAAGCTTTCATCATTTAGGTTCTCATCGACACCGAGGCATCCGGGGCAACCAAGTTAAGTTTTCATCATTTAGGGTTTATCGATGCCGAGGCACCCTAGGTTGGGCCTAATCTTGGCTCTATTGCCACCTATGTTGGGTTTATCATCTAGGGTTTATCGATGCTAAGGATAATTCTAAGTTGGGCCTAATCACTTGGCTCTATTGCCACCTATGATTTAATGCAGCAAGAATGGCAGGGCAGTTGATCCTACTTAACTAAGTACTAAGATAGCCCGGCCCATGCATTAGTCGCAAGTACCCCATATGTCCTATTTTTAGCAAAGTCATGCTAAAATTCACGGAAAATTTCAGCATGACCTTTGCTGAAAATAGGACATATGGAGTACCCGAATTTGCCGGAACGGAAGTTAATCGACATTCCGGCAAACTCAAGGGCCTCTCGGGGTACCTGCAAATTTATCACGACACGATGGTCGGAGACAAAACCCAGCCACAGACCATATGGTCCTCTGCTTTCATATGGACAAAAATCAGCTCAACTTATGTGAGCTTCCATTCCAGATATAATATGTCTCCCAACAAAAACTCATCAATAGTTTAGAAAGTCTGTACAAACACAGAAAGAATGACAAATGTATTTTTACAGATCATGGCTCAGAGTCATAAACATCTATGGACCAAATATAGTAATGGATACAGCAGATTAGTCTTATGATTTTACTTGTTCGGTATAAAATAGCTTATGCTTTCCTTACAGTACATGTCCACATTTGATATGTCCTTTTTGTCTGTCCTGCTTTTTGAATCAACCGTATCGAGCAATACTATGGAATTAGTCAAATAATTGTGCATGTTTTGACAATAGGATGAATGCAAAAGAATATCAAATGGTTGTGGCAATCTGTCCATCATCATGACTGTTGACAGTCGCCACACCCACTGTTGGACTTCGATCTAGCACAAAGGGGGTGTATAAGAGCAGATATGGATGGTGTGGTCTGGCACAGATAGCAGTATAATCATCTTAATCTTGCAGTGTAATTTTTAATCCGTGGCAGCAAACGGGCATTGTGCTAGTCTAATAAGAATACACATTGTTGAACTTCATTGCTGGAATTAATGGTTTACTATCGGGATGTGCCTTAGGAGCATCGCTTATCAAGTGAAAACATAAGACACAAACTTGTAGCTGTATGTGTTTTGCCAAGAAAGGGTGCAACAAGAAATATTTTCCTAGTACTGGTTTATCTCACCTACTAGTAAAGGGACATTTCTCCTCAAATCGAAAGTTAATACATCGTTGTTTCTTACTAGGGGAAGATGGACCTGGATGGTCAAGCACGTGGAAGATGGCTTTGTGGGCGCGCCTTCTTAACAGCGAAAATGCATACAGAATGATCCTAAAGTTAATCACATTGGTTCCACCTGGTGAAAAAGTTGGGTTCGAAGGAGGACTGTACACCAATCTGTGGACAGCACACAAAAGAACAGTAGCAGTAGTACTACCAAAAGAAAGGAAAGAACAGTAGCAGTAGTACTACTACTAGCTAGCTAGCTAGCTGGTACTGATCTAGCTTCTGCATGCATTTCTCTGAATTTTGTTATACTTAAACACTACAAGGAATTATACTTTGTCATAGCTATTAGTCTTTGGACTAAGGGGCACTAGCACACTAGTAAGTGATAGGCAACCATCCTACATGGAAATGTGAAGAGTTACATGGATGAGTACCAGCTCTAAGTGAAGGCTCAATGGATTCAAGATCAACCGACTGAAGTTGCCCAAACCTGCAAGGAAAAGAGAGAATAATGATTTCGAAGTGCTTCTGATGGCATACATAAGCATAAGTTCAGTCCCCCAAATCAAGTACTCCATCAGATTGGGATACTACTCTAGATTAGTGTAGCCACTATCTAACAAAAAATTTCAGAACTGAATTTCAGAGTACTCTAAATGTTGTGTGCCCTAGTATTTCTGTGTTCCCTTGCATTTCTATAACATTTAGTAGCATG
>NC_057813.1:581583107-581591746 GCF_018294505.1 Triticum aestivum | reverse complement strand
CCGTGGGAAGGCCGGCGGCCGCGGTCGTCGTCCTGCACCCCGTGCCCGGACTGAGGAAGACGCTAGCGTTGAAGCCCCGGCAGCGGCTGGGCGTCGGGGGGCGACGGCGCGGGGGCGACGGCGCGGGGGCAAAGTTAGGTCGAGTGGGGGGGGGATCTGGCGAGGGAGGGAGAGAGGCCAGAGGGGAATAGGTGGAGGGAAGCTTTCTAATGGCGCACCACACGCAGGTGCGCCATAAGTACGACTGTTCTAATGGCGCACCACCCCTCGGTGCGCCATTAGAATTTTGTTTTAACCTAGCCTAGTAGCCATATCTACAGCCCAACCCTATCTACAACAGAACCCATGCACTAGCCCGACTGGTCAGCACGCAGCACACACACCAGGAGGTCCTGGGTTCGATTCCCAAGATCCCCAATATTTTTTATGCATTTTAAATGGTGTTTTTTATATTTATTTGTGTTTAAATATGTTCAAACTTGTTTAAATCATAACAGTAATATTTTTTATGCATTTTAAATGTTGTTTTTTATATCTATTTGTGTTTAAATATGTTCAAACTTGTTTAAATAATAACAATAATATTTTTTATAAAAATAGTAAACAAAATTTAAAAAATATGTTCAAAAAGTGCGGGTGCGGGGGGCCGGGTGCTCCGGCGGTGGAGCGGGGGAGGGTTGCGATGGGTGGAGCTAGCGGGGGAGGGTGCGGGTGCGATCGAGATGGAGGGGGATCGAGATCGAGATGGAGGGGGAATCGAGATCAAGTGTCCTCATGAATTCAAAAAGTGCCCATGAAATTTAAAAATATTCATGATATCAAAAGGTGCCCATGAAATACAATCGAGAAATGAAGACTACGATTTAAATACAATCGGTCTTAGCTAGCTATCTGTTCACAATCTTCTTGCCCTTCTTTTTCGCAAACGGAGTTCTTCTGTGGAACGGACGTCCTTTAGGTAGGGTGGTCCTGCTTCTTCTTGTGGTGTGTGCTGCTACTTCATCGTCGTCGTCATGTTCGATCTTCGGGTCGCCGTACTTGTCGAAGTCTTGCTCATTGGCTACTCCATCCATTCCGATGATCTTCCTTTTGCCTCTCCTCACGACAATACGACTGGGCTTTGGCGGGTCGGTAATGAAGAAGCATTGGTCCACTTGGGAAGCCAGTACCCATGGCTCATTTTTCGCGGTGACGTTTGCGCCCGCGGTCTTGGATTTGGCTTCGGGTATAACCATGGTGGTGAAATACCGGTCTTCTTTTATGACGTTTTTGGCCCATCTGACACGGAACATCGGGACCTTCTCTCCAACATAGCTCAGCTCCCAGATCTCCTCGATCCTTCCATAGTATCTGTCCTTGTCGTTACCGGTGTAGGATTCCATCGTTACCCCGGAGTTCTGATAACCATCGCTCTTCATGTCCTTGTCCTCGGTGTAGAATGTGTAGCCGTTGATATCGTACGCCTCATAGGTCGTCAGGTTGTGCTCGGCGCCCTGTGACAAGGCGAATATGAGTTGTTCTTCCGCGGAAGAATCCTCATGTAAAGGGTACGACAGAAGCTTCTGCTTGAACCAACGCGTGAAACATGAGTTGTGCTCTTTGAGTATATCTCCGTCCGTCCTCTGTTGGCCTCGGTCATTGTACGTCTTCTTAATAAAGGTTTTGTGCTCTACCACCCAAGGATCGACCACGTCTATGTGTTGTAGCGCGACTAGGTTTGCTCTTTCAAAGTCGGCGAGTCGACCCTCGAAGTCGACATGCATTTCGCGGCGACCCTCATGGTGACCCCATCCAGCGAGCCTGCCGAGGTGCCTGTTGACGGGCAGACCAATGGGGTTCTCGATGCCTAGATAATTCGTGCAGTAGGAGATGCACTCTTCGGTCAGAAAGCCCCTGGCTATGCTTCCCTCTGGACGTGACATGTTGCGAACGTATCCTTTGATGACACCATTCATCCTTTCGAACGGCATCATGCTGTGCAGGAACGTCGGCCCGAGTTGGATGATATCCTCCACTATATGGACCAGCAGATGCACCATAACGTCGAAGAATGCAGGCGGGAAGTACATCTCAAGCTCGCATAGTATCACCACGATCTCTTCCTGTAGCCTTCTGAGTTGCCTCACGCCAATCGACTTCCGAGAGATGACGCCGAAAAAGTTGCATAGGCCAAATAGCGTTTCACGGACGTGCGCGTCCATGATCCCACAGATTGCAACTGGAAGTATCTGCGTCATCAGCACGTGACAGTCGTGAGACTTCATCCCGCTGAACTTCTGCTTCGCTGGGTCTAGGTATCTGATTATCTTCCCCACGTAACCGTAAGGAAGTTTTACTCCTAGGAGGCAGGTGAAAAACTGCTCGATCTCCTCCTGACTTAGAGTGAAGCACGCGGGAGGGTAGTCATTTCCGGTCTTCTTGGCCTTTTTGCCTTTGCGACGACTTTCCGTGTCCTGCTTCGCCTCATCATCATCATCATCATCATCATTAGCGTGAAGCTCCTGCCTGATGCCCATTGATTTCAAGTCTGCCCTTGCTTTCGGCCCATCTTTGGTCCTCTCTGGCATGTTGAGCAGGGTACCAAGCAGACTCTCGCACACGTTCTTCATGATATGCATGACATCAAGGCTGTGAGGCACACGGTGGATCTTCCAGTACGGCAAGTCCCAGAAAACAGACCTCGTTTTCCATACCTTCAGCAGCGGCTCTGGCGCCTTTCGCTTCTTTCCCGACAGTGGGCAGTCTTTCCAATTTTTCAACAGCTTGTCTATTTCCTCGCCGCTCCTCGTACACGGGCGTTTTCGGGGTTCGGTTTCACCATCGAACAGATCCTTGTGTTTCCTCCACGAGTCATCGTCGCGAAGCCACCTTCGATGTCCCATGAACACGGTTTTCGAAGACGCGGGATCTCTATCTAGCTGGCGATACATTGTGTCATCCATGCACCTTACGCATCCAGAAAATCTGTGGACTACCTGCCCCGCGAGATATCCGTAACCGAGATAGTCGTGCACCGTCGTGAGCAGTGCGGCTCTCATAGGGAAATATTCTTTCTCTGCGGCGTCCCACATATTGGCTGGCATTTTCCACAGCGTGTCAAGCTCCTCTTTCAGCAGCCCCATATACAGATTGATGTTGTTCCCTGATTGTTTCGGCCCTTCAATTAGCATACTCATGTGAATGTACTTCCTCTTCATGCACAACCAGGGGGGAAGGTTGTACATCCACACAAACACAGGCCAGGTGCTATGTGTGCTTCTCTGGCTGCCAAACGGATTGACTCCATCGGTGCTCGCGCCCAGCACGATGTTCCTTGGATCGTTCCCAAATTCTGGGTATTCGAAGTTCAATGCTTGCCACTGGCTCGCATCCTTAGGGTGACTCAGCATCTTGTCTTTTTTATCTATCTCCGGATCATTTGCGTCATCTTCTCGCTTCTTCTCATCCCTATCCGCGTGCCAACGCAGGAGCTTTTCTACCTTAGGGTCCGCGAAATACCGCTGCAGATGAGGAGTGATCGGAAAGTACCACACCGATTTTCGAGGAGCTTTCTTCCTCTTCTTGTATCGAGTGACGCCGCACACCGGACATATGGTAGACTCCGCGTGCTCGTCCCGATAAATGATGCAATTGTTCATGCACACATGGTATTTCACGTGCGGTAAATCCAGAGGACACACGATTTTCTTCGCCTCCTCGAAACTGGCCGGGCACTTGTTCCCCTTGGGAAGACGTTCGTGCCAGAATGACATGTTCTCGTCGAAGCATGCGTCGGTCATTTTGTGTTTTACCTTCATCTCCAGAGCCATGAGCGTTACTTTCAGGCGGGTATCCTCGGGCCTGCATCCTTCATACAATGGAGTAACCGCGTCTATCTCCAGTTGATCCAGCTTGGCTTTCTCTCGGGCGGCAGCTCTTGCGTTATCCGTCCGCTTGAGAAGCAGCTCTTGAATATGAGGGTCCTGCACCCAGCCTCCATCGTCGTCTGCTCCGGCATCTTCATCTTCATGATCATTCCCTTCGTCTTGATCTTCCTCATCATCATGTACGACATCTTCTACATGATGACTGTGTACAGCATCACCGTCGTGATCATGTCCTGGAGATTCTTCGTCTTCTCGCCCGCGCTCGCCGCGGTGGTACTTGTCTTGTTGCCCTTCCTCATTTCTTGCCCGGCCCCGGCCATGGACGACTTGATAGTCATCTTCATCACCTTGCCACCGATAGCCATCCATGAAACCACGCAAGAGCAGGTGGTCCCGCACCTGCCCGGAATCCGGGTCCGCAATAAGGCTCTTTAGCTTGCATCTTCGACATGGACATCTTATCTCCATCTCGTTCTTTTGAAGCATCTCGGCCTTTGCGGAGCTCAAAAACCTATTCACGATGCCTTCTGTCATCGTGCGGACCATGGTCGCCTGCGGGGTAGAGCAAAACGATATGTTAGAACTAAGAAAAAATTTGGCATGACCTTCCCTAAAAATAGGACCAAAAAGAATGCATAGTGCCAAAATTCTCGCCGAAACGGAAATGAATCAAAACATTCCGGCAAAATATTGGCAACTATCGCATATTTCAAATACCGGTACCTTCAAACACAAACATATATGCAACACCACAAACACATGCAACACCACAAACATACATAGATCTAGCTAGGCCACAAAAAGTGCATGTGCACGTTGTTGGAGCGAGCTAGGGAGAAAAAAAAGTAGAGCTATATCATGAAGATAGCTTCCCTTACTTACCTATCAAAAAAAGGTAATTTCACCACTTAATTTTGTTGAATCTATGGTGGAAATGAGGTGAGGAGGAGGAGATGGCCGAAAGCTTGGAGAAGGAGGTGGATGGAATGAAGTGGGGAAAGTGAGTGGGTAGGTGTGGGCTGTCCAAAATATCTTGTTGGTCCCAGGTTACTAATGGCGCACCATAGGAAAATGCGCCATTAGTAACCCTGGTTACTAATGGCGCATCAGCCTACGGTGCGCCATTAGTAGTTTTGCAAATAAGTAAAAATAATAAGTATATATACTAATGGCGCATCTCCTCTGAGTGCGCCATTACTAGTTTAAACTAGTAATGGCGCACTGTGCCACGATGCGCCATTAGTAGTTTTGCAAAAAAAAAGAATAAAACAAAATCTACAGTAATGGCGCACTGCCTGCTTGGTGCGCCATTAGTAGTTATAGATAGTAATGGCGCATTATGGACCCGATGCGCCATTAGTATGTATGGGAAAATGGAAAAAAATAATAATTCATACTAGTGGCGCACCCTGTTTACGGTGCGCCATTAGTGTCTTCCACACTAATGGCGTATCACAAACAGGTGCGCCATTAGTATATAGTAGTGGCGCACTACTTCCACGGTGCGCCATTAGAATCAATCCTATCTATAGCCCTTTTCCTAGTAGTGTACGGACTATGAGGAAGCGATGACGAGCCCAGATTCCGCGAAATGGCTTGAAGGCCATGAAATCTGAGATGGGATCCATGTATGAGAACAAAGTGTGGACTTTGGTGGACTTGCCCGATGATCGGCAAGCCATGGAAAATAAATGGATCTTCAAGAGGAAGACGGACACTGATAGTAGTGTTACTATCTACAAAGCTAGAATTGTCACAAAAGGTTTTTGACAAGTTCAATGTGTTGACTACGATGATAGTTTCTCACTCGTATCTATGCTTAAGTCTGTCCGAATCATATTAGCAATTGCCACATTTTATGAAATCTGGCAAATGGATGTCAAAACTGCATTCCTTAATGGATTTATTAAAGAAGAGTTGTATATGATGCAACCAGAAGGTTTTGTCAATCCTAAAGGTGCTAACAAAGTACGCAAGCTCCAGTGATCCATTTATGGACTGGTGCATGCCTCTCGGAGTTGGAATATACGCTTTGATAAGTTGATTAAAGCATATAGTTTTATACAGACTTGCGGTGTAGCCTGTATTTACAAGAAAGTGAGTGGGAGCACTACAGCCTTTCTGATAAGTATATATGAATGACATATTGTTGATCAGAAAGTAGAATTTTCTTGGAAAGCATAAAGGAGTGTCTGAAAGGAGTTTTCAAAGAAAGACCTCAATGAAGCTGCTTACACATTGAGCATCAAGATCTATAGAGATAGATCAAGACGCTTGATAAGATTTTTCAATGAGTACATACCTTGATAAGATTTTGAAGTAGTTCAAAATGGAACAGTCAAAGAAGGAGTTCTTGCCTGTGTTGCAAAGTCTGAAGTTGAGTAAGACTCAAAAACCCGACCATGGCAGAAAATAGAAAGAGAATGAAAAGTCATTCCCTATGCCTCAGTCATGGGTTCTATAAAGTATGCTATGTTCTGTACCAGACCTATTGTATACCTTGCTCTAAGTTTGGCAAGGGAGTACAATTTTGATCTAGGAGTAGATCACTGGACAGCGGTCAAGAATATCCTTAGTGAGGACTAAGGAAATGTTTCTCGATTATGGATGTGATAAAAGAGTTCGTCGTAAAGAGTTACATCGGTGCAAGCTTTTACACCAATCCAGATGACTCTAAGTCTCAATCTGGATACATATTGAAAGTGTGAGCAATTAGCTAGAGTAGCTCCATGCAGAGCATTGTAGACATAGAACATTTGCAAAATACATACGGCTCTGAATGTGACAGACAAATTGACTAAACTTCTCTCACAAGCAAAACATGATCATACCTTAGTACTCTTTGGGGGTTAATCACATAGTGATGTGAACTAGATTACTGACTCTAGTAAACCCTTCGGGTGTTGGTCACATGACGATGTGAACTATGGGTGTTAATCACATACAGATGTGAATATTGGTGTTAAATCACATGCTGATGTGAACTATATTATTGACTCTAGTGCAAGTGGGAGACTGAAGGAAATATGCCCTAGAGGCAATAATAAAGTTGTTATTTATATTTCCTTGTATCATGATAAATGTTTATTATTCATGCTAGAATTGTATTAACCAAAAAATTAGTACATGTGTGAATACATAGACAAACATAATGTCACTAGTAGGCCTCTACTTGACTAGCTCGTTGAATCAAAGATGGGTAAGTTTCCTACCCATAGACATGAGTTGTCATTTGATTAGCGGGATCACATCATTAGAGAATGATGTGATGGACTTGACCCATTTGGTTAGCTTAGCACTTGATCGTTTAGTATATTGCTATTGCTTTCTTCATGACTTATACATGTTCCTATGACTATGATATTATGCAACTCCGGAATACCAGAGGAACACTTTGTGTGCTACCAAATGTCACAACGTAACTGGGTGATTATAAAGTTGCTCTACAGGTTTCTCCGATGGTACTTGTTGAGTTGGCATAGATCGAGATTAGGATTTGTCACTCCGATTGTCGGAGAGGTATCTCTGGGCCCTCTCGGTAATGCACATCACTATAAGCCTTGCAAGTATTGTGACTAATGAGTTAGTTGCGGGATGATGCATTACGGAACGAGTAAAGAGACTTTCTGGTAACGAGATTGAACTAGGTATGGTGATACCGATGATCGAATCTCGGGCAAGTAACATACCGATGATAAAGGGAATAACGTATGATGTTATGCGGTTTGACCGATAAAGATCTTCGTAGAATATGTAGGAGCCAATATGATCATCCAGGTTTCGCTATTGGTTATTGACCAGAGATGTATCTCGGTCATGTCTACATAGTTCTCGAACCCATAGGGTCCGCACGCTTAACATTCGGTGGCGATTTATATTATGAGTTATGTGATTTGATGACCGAAGTTTGTTCGGAGTCCCAGATGAGATCGGGGACATGGCGAGGAGTCTCGAAATGGTCGAGACGTAAAGATCGATATATTGTACGACTATATTCGGACATCAGAAAGGTTCCGAGTGATTCGGGTATTTTTCGGAGTATCGGAGAGTTACGGGAATACGGGGGAAGAAGTATTGGGCCTCATGGGCCAAGTGGTGGAAGAGAGGAGGCAGGACAAGGTAGGGCGCGCAGCTCCTTAGCCCAAACCGAATTGGACTAGGGGGCTGGCCCCCCTTTCCTCCTTTCCTCCCTCTCCTTCATTCTCCCTCCCTTCCTCTTGGTGGACTCCTACTAGGACTTGGAGTCATAGTAGGACTCCACACTTGGGCGCGCCTCTAGGGCCGACCGGCCTCCCCTCCTCTCCTCCTTTATATACGGGGGCGGGGGGGGGGGCACCCCAACACACAAGTTGATCCTTGACCTTTTAGTCGTGTGTGGTGCCCCCCTCCACCATAATCCACCTCGGTCATATCGTAGCGGTGCTTAGGCGAAGCCCTGCGTCGATAGCTTCATCAACATCGTCATCATGCCGTCGTGCTGACGGAACTCTCCCATGAAGCTCTACTGGATCGTTAGTTTGTGGGACGTCACCGAGCTTAACATGTGCAGATCATGGAAGTGTTGTACGTTCGGTACTAGGATCAGTCGATCGTGAAGATGTAAAAATACATCAACCGCGTTGTCATAACGCTTCCGCTTACGGTCTACGAGGGTATGTGGACGACACTCTCCCCTCTCATTGCTATGCATCACCATGATCTTGTGTGTGCGTAGGAATTTTTTTGAAATTACTACATTCCCCAACATCTTTTGTCCCGGTTGGTGCCACCAAT
>NC_057813.1:581562728-581582756 GCF_018294505.1 Triticum aestivum | reverse complement strand
AGTGTCCTCTCTTATCTCTGTGCTTGGTCGATGCTACGTATAGAGAGGACTCGACATGCTAGCTAGCTAGTAAGCAATTGAAGGAAACCATTAAGTACAGAAGATCGTCATGAACATATATAGAGAGAAGTGATCGACCTCTCCTTCTCCGATAGATTGGTTGAAGAACAAGTTTTCGTATATCTATCCAACGCTACTGGCTACCTATATATATATATACAATATAAGATCTCTTACGTCCCCTAACATCTGAACTCAACTTCCACATGGTATTCTCCGTGTTTGTCGATGACGTGGTCAAGAAATAATCCCGCCAATTCCTCTTGAATTGCTCGTATGCGATCTTGTGGTAGTAGTTCATCTCGCGTCTGCCACATCTAATTTAAAGAAGGGGGTCAATACATATATATGAATGAAACTGAACACAAATGATGGTAATAAAATAAAATTGTGAATATTATTGCTTACGCACTTCATATTGTTGTTTAGAGTAGCCCTGCTCATAGGTGGTGTGGTGGATGAACTTGCAAATGTAGTATCCACACAAATCATTCCCGGGTTCCTGCCACAGCCACTTTACAAGAAATAGAGGTCAATCAAACTGATAAGCAAGCATGCTAAATGGTATTGATGAAACTAGCTAGAATCAATGGGAGATGTGTGGAACTAGCTAGTAGCTAGTACTTACTTTCGGGTGGTCAAATGTGCAGTTGCGTCGGCAGTCCTGGAGCTTGTGCGGTGAACTTTTTCCAAACCCTGCCAGACAAAGAAAACAAGTACTTGATATCAGGAAATGAACAAAGTTGCCGATATGGTCACTACAAAAAAAGACACATCCGTGACATTTTGGGCCGAACGAATTTTTTTTGTCATACATATGACACTTCTATGACGATAATTGTGACAGAACCCAGTATCATCATAGATGTGGTGGGCTCCTACTTCTATGACAAAAAAACATAACAGAAAATGGGCTTTTCGCCCTGGGCGGGCCGTAGACGCAGCTGCATGACATTCTTTGGGCCGTCCATGACGGAAAAAACCGTGGTAGAAGCGAGGGGGAGGAAAATTTCGGGGAGTTGCTTGTTATGGTGGGAGGTCGGGGGCCGAGCGATGTGCGTTTCTATCGTACACGTACGCGCGTGTGTGCGAGGCGTTGGCTCTAACTGAACCCGAGCGAGGCGTTTGGCTCTAACTGAACCCGAGCGATTGCACTGCAGGCTACGCGTTACTGAACCCGAGCGATCGATCGATGGCTGTTAACTGAACCTGATCGATCGATTCCTTCGCTACTGCTGCTAAATGAAGCCGATCGATGCTGCCTCTGGGATGAACAGTGAGCGTTGCGGGGGGGGAGGGTGGATGAACAATGAGCGGTGCCGTTGCCTCTGGATGAACAAGAGCCCGTGGTGTCGAGGGCTGGATGAACAGTAGACGGTGGAGGGGTGCCCGTGGAGGGGTGATTGAACAGGACCCCGTGGTATGGAGGGCTGGATGAATAGTAGACGGTGGAGGGGTGCCCGTGGAGGGGTGGTTGAACAGGAGCCGGTGGAGTAGCGCGCGGTGGAGGCTGGATGAGTAGGAGCCCGTGGAGGCTGGAGGAGGTCGACGGTAGCCCGTGGAGGCTGGAGGAGGTCGACGGTGGAGATGAACAGTATCCCGTGGAGTCCCGTTTTGCGGTATGCCACACTACTCCCGATGAACAGGACCCCCGTTTCAACCGTAGGACATCCGTTTCGTCCGTTTTGTGGTACGCCACACCCCTCCCAATCAACAGGACCCCCATTTTGACCGTAGGAGGTCCATTTCGTCCATTTTGCGGTACGCCACACCCCTCCCGGTCAACAGGACCCCCGTTTCGACCGTAGGAGGTCCATTTCCTCCGTTTTCCGGTACACCAGACCCCTCCCGATCAACAGGACCCCGTTTCGACTGTGGCCGGTTAAACACAAGGCCGTTTCCTCCGTTCTGCGGTACGCCAGGCCTCGTTTCCATCGCCTGTTCCGTCCAAGCCGGTTGGCTTCCATGCATTCCGTTGCCTCCCGATGAACACGACGCATTCCGTTGCCTCCCCATGAACACGACACATTCCGTTGCCTCCCCCTGAACACGACGATGACGTTGTTTCACCGTTCCGACCCAGCCATGTACACAAGCCCTCGCCGTATGTATGCGCGAGTAGGCGTTTGAGACCCTGCCCGTATGTACGTACGTGGCCGTATTTTCTTTCTTGCACCCTGGCCGTTGTACGTACGTGTACACGCTACGTGCGCGCCTCTACTACGACACGTGCGCGCCTCTACAACGACCAGTATGTACGTACACGTTCGCGACCAGAATGACAACGCTATGTACGCTTCGACCAGGTGGGTCCCAACTGCCAGGCACTTCCTTGCGTGCGAAAATGTAGCTGGTGGGTCCCAGCAGTCAGAGGGGCAAATCATAATTTTTTTTGCCCGGACGCACTTCCTTTGCGTGCAGATGTAGCTGGTGGGTCCCAGCAGTCAGGGGGGCGAATCGTTTTTTTTGCCCGGACGCACTTCCTTGCATGCTAAGATGTAGCTGATGGGTCCCAGCAGTTAGGGGGCGAATCTCTTTTTTGCCCGGACGCACTTCCTTGCGTGCGAAGATGTAGCTGGTGGGTCCTAGCAGTCCGGGGGAAACGTTTTTTTCGCGAAATACGGTGGCCCGTCCGGTGGGTCCCCGCTGTCAGGTGGAGGAATCATTATTTTGTGCGTAATAAGGAGGCACTTCCTTGCTGCGGCCGTGGACCCAGCTGTCAGGCTCTCTACGTATAGTCCACGTCCGATGGAAGTCGTTCCTTGACCACGTTGACCACGCCGCACCGAGAGCACCATGACGGTGGACGACTGCGAGGCCTAGGAAGGGGACGACTCGGAGCCGGGGAAGACGCAGCAGTGGATGCCCACACGAAGAGGAGTACGAGGGTTCACTGGTTCGGCTGCGGTGTGAGGCTACTGTCGCCGCAGAATAACAGGGGGTGTGGGTGAGTAGAGGGATGGCCTGGCCAGCGGTGGGAGTAGTAGGGGCTGGTGAGGCCACCGCGGCATCACAGCCGGCCACGGGAGGCAGGAGCACGCGGCACGACCGACGCTGGTTTGGGCGGCTGGAGCAAGAAGACCAGAGGTTGAAGAAGCACTACAGCCGTTGGATGAACATCATACAGTAACAGGAGCTAGAATCGTTCATACTGACTAAGTTGACAAAGCCCTCCGTCCCCGTCAACTTGGTAGGCCCACAAGTCAGCCTCCCAGTATGCTAGGTTCCAGCTGGCAGGGGGAGTATTCATTTTTTTTGTGCGTAATAAGGAGGCACTTCCTTGAGTGCGAATATAGCTGGTGGGTCCAACATGTCAGCGGGGGGCACATTTTTTTCGCGAAATACAGAGGCCCTTCCGGTGGGTCCTAGATGTCAGGTGGAGGAATCATTATTTTGCGCGTAATAAGCAGGCATTTCCTTATGTGCGGCCGTGGACCCAGCTGTCAGCCTCTCCACACACAGTCTACTTCCGATGGTGTCGTTCGTTGACCATGTTGACCACACCGCGCCGAGTGCATCCAAGGTGGTGGACGACGGCGAGGCCCCGGACAGCAACGAACTGGAGATGGGAAGACGCGGGAGTAGAGTCACAAACGGAGAGGTGTATGAGGGTGAACTGGTTCTAGTGCGGTGTGGTTCGGCAGTCGGTGGAGAAGAACAGGAGGTGTGGAGGGGTGGAGGGATGGCCTGACCAATGGTGGAATAGCGCTTCATAGCGAAGCGTGCTAAGCAGAGCTGCTAGCAGCAGGAGGCGGGAGGTGGTCCCGGCGGTGCTGGAGGAAGAAGATGATTGATTGAAGATGGATGCCGGTCATTGGATGTAAATCCAACGGCTAACGTGTCAGAATCATTTGTTGACTAAATTGACAATGACTTGCGTTGCCTTCGACCTATTGGCCCACATTTCAGCCTCCAAAAATGTGGCACGTATTCAACTTATTTTTTCAGAATTTACAGTCTTTTTTTTGCGCGGTAGAATTTATAGTCAATTTGACTATTTTTTGAATTACAGCCATTAGCTGGGCTGGGTGAACAAATAATGTAATGTCCATGCGGCCCATTTATTTTATTTCCTAAAAAATTACAGGCCATTTGCACTTTCTCGAAATACACGATTTTGCCGGGCTGATTCTAATTATAATGTTGGGTTGGGCCATGTCGGTGTCAAAACCGGCGGATCTCGGGTATGGGGTCCCGAACTGTGCGTCTAGGCGGATGGTAACAGGAGACGAGGGACACGATGTTTTTACCCAGGTTCGGGCCCTCTTGATGGAGGTAAAACCCTACGTCCTGCTTGATTAATATTGATGATATGGGTAGTACAAGAGTGGATCTACCACGAGATCAAGGAGGCTAAACCCTAGAATCTAGCCTATGGTATGATTGTTGTAATGTATGTTCTCCTACGGACTAAAGCCCTCCGGTTTATATAGACACCGGGGGAGGCTAGGGTTACACAGAGTCGGTTACAATGGTAGGAGATCTATATATCCGTATTGCCAAGCTTGCCTTCCACGCCAAGGAAAGTCCCATCCGGACACGGGACGGAGTCTTCAATCTTGTATCTTCGTAGTCTTGGTGTCCGGCGGATAATTATAGTCCGGCTGTCCGGACATCCCCTAGTCCAGGACTCCCTCAGGCCAGCAATGTTATCAAAAAATAAAAAGGGGCTGAGCATTTTGTTATAAATATATTTAAATAATAAGTGATATTATCACATTCGTCCTTAAATCTTACCAAGTTTTTGTACACAATCACTAGGATTTTCGTGCCAAAACAATCCAGGATTTTATTTGTTAAAAAACTATTTTTATAAGTTAATAAGATGTGGGATATTGTTTTCTTACATATGTAAGTATCTGTTAAATATATGATGACAATAAAAATAATATATAATAACATATAATATAATTTAAATATATATAATATAGTTAGAAGGGAAACATAAGTTGGACCTAGCGTTCCTATTTTTATATAGAAAAATAGAACATACCTCTGCGTTTTCTTCAAAAAAAATACATAAATTGGGCTGCCAAAAATAAAACTTCGGATGGGAGGTCCATAGGCCGGTCAATACATGACGGCCCTAAGAAAATACAAACAGGCCTATGGACCTCCCATCCGAGGTCGTGGGCTGCGCATGTTAAAAATGAAAGCCTAGACGGGGCAGCCCAAAACCACATCCAACACTTACCAAAACTTTGTCCCTCGTTTTCTCTGTGTTTCGCACACTCGACATTGTGTGGGCATTTTGACTGTGCATCATATGAAGATGTGCTATGCATGAATGTTGATCAACATGATGTTAACTGGCTGGTAGTTCCATTTTCAAGCATGAATAAAACTTCCAACATGATGTTAACCCTGTTTGAAAAGGCCGTGTTAATTAAATGCTCTGCCTCTGAAAGTTGCACTTTCTTATCTGAAACTGAACTTGCAGTTTCTTATCTGAAACTGAAACTTGCAGTTTCTTCTCTGAGAATCACATTGTCTGCACTTTTATACTCCTATGAAACTACATTTTTAAGTGCTAAAAATAGACCTCTAGAATTCATAAAATACTTCATATGCTCAATACTGCAAATCTGAAATTCAAAAGACATTCATATCTGAAAGTACTCTGAAAATACACAACACAAAACACAATTCACAACCTGCAAATACTGACAACCCTAAGCTCCTCCTGACAATTCACAACTTGCCCCACTATTGGGCTGGGGGGGAGGCAGCCCCCTCCAATTCCTCGGCGGCAGACAGCCGCCCCATGAGACAATCTTAACGGAGAGGGAGACGATGGCGGGGAAGCGTCATCGGGCCAACTGCTTTTCTCCTCTTGCAGTTGGGTTCGGTCGACGAAGACTCCACCGGCTCGCTCTGGCAGGACTCTCTCACAAACGTCACCCTGTAGATGCTCGATCCTTCAATCTCTGGTGGATGCTCCATCTGGGATCGATATTCCCACCACCGCTCCCTCACGATCGGATTCGGTGAATCTGTTTGCTCCATGGCCTAAAGGAGCAGCTCTATGTACTCCGGTGCAACTCCCTCCGGGAGTATCGCCGCCTTTTCGCTCTGTTGCAGATATTTGGCCATGGATGTCGCCGTCGCCGCTAGTTGGTCCTTGTTGTCAAACCAAGACTGTATCTCCAACATCCTAGCTAGCTTCACAGGGTCGCTGTCTGCGATCCTCATGTATCGGTTGTACTCCTCCATCAATCTACTTCTTCGCAACACCTTCACTCGCCGGCGGTGGTTTTTGAATGGAAGAGGAGAGAAGCAGCGGTGGTTTTGGATTAGAACGGGAGAGGAGCGACGTTGGCTTTGGACAGGAACAGGAGAGGAGGGGCGGTGGTTTTGAAATGGACGAGGAGAGGAGCGGCGCTGTATTTAGATTAGAACAGGAGAGGAGCGGCGGTGGTTTAAGAGGAGAAGAGCGGAAGAGCAGTGCTGGTCTTGGAAGTATTTTTTTGTTGTTTTGCGTATTTTGGGTCAAAGTTTGACCACGTACTGTATTTGACAAGCAAAATGTGAAGGCATGTCACCAAAAATTGTATCTTTTGGTTTGTATCTGAATGTACTTTCAAATTATATTATTTTTGCAACATAGAACATATATTTTATGTGCAAAAATCATGGTCAATTATGACCCAAAATAAAAGCGAGACTAGTTTAATTGAAGGGTAAATTGATTTTGATTTTGATCCAGTCACAGCGCGCCGGCCCTCTCGCCCAATCCTAAATCGCTGCCGCACGCTCCTGTCCCTCTTCTCCATTGCAAAACCAACTCCTCTCCTCTCCATCATCTCCATTCCAAAGCCACCGTCTCGTCTCTCCCTCTTCTGATCTTCTCCATTGCAAAACCACCTCCTCTCCTCTCCATCATCTCCATTCCAAAACCATCGTCTCGCCTCTCCCTCTTCTGATCTTCTCCATTGCAAAACCACCTCCTCTCCTCTCCATCATCTCCATTCCAAAACCACTGTCTCGCCTCTCCCTCTTCTCTATTGCAAGACCAGCGTCTCTCCTCCCATCTTCCAAAGCTAGCACCGGACCACTTAGAAGGACATCTATGGAGAGGATGAAGCAGCGAATCAGGCAGAACACTGGCGGTGACCAGGCAAAGTTAGCCAGGTTGAAGGAGATCCTTAGTTGGTTTGACAATGAGTGGGAGATTTCGAGGACGGTGCGGGCCATGTGGCAATGTATGCGAAAGAGCGAGACGACGACGATGAGGGCGGCGATGTACATGTACTCCTCGGCGGCAGTCACACCACAGTCCTCCGAGTTCATCGAGTATCTCCTCTGGGCGATGGAGCAGACAGATTCGCCCGAGGCGACAGTCAGGCGGAGTCGGTGGGCGTACAGGTCGAAGGTTGAGCACCCAGAGGATAACGAATTGATCGAGTATGGTGTGCCGTTCATGAGGGTGCAGAGCCAGCCGGAGCCATAGGAGTATTCGTTCTCCCACCGCAAGAGGAGGCCGAATGGCGCGGAGTCATTTCCCCGCCGTTCTCCACGGTTCCCTCAACGCTCGCCTCGTTTCAACGACGGCGGTAGGGTTTAAGGTAAGCTTCACACTAACCTAATCTTCCACCTGCTCATGCTTACAAATAGTGTGACAGCAAATGAAAATCATGCTTACAATCAGTCTCCAAGTACTACGCCAATCACCCTAAAATAGCTCTGGACCTTTGGGTCAAAGTTGTGACACAATGTACAAATAAAGAAAAATAGATTGGTGCTTCTTTCAGAAAAGAGTACTCCCTAGAAAACTGCCAATATAAGCTACTAGTATTTGGTTAGAGGATTTGCTGCCGAGAAAGATCCGTCCACAGAGAGCGCCACACATCCCACTGGTGGTGGTGGATGCCAATGTGTGCATGCAGCATGGTTGGTGTCGGTAATTTTTACTTGGCACACCTTGCACTCTGCATATATGTCGGTTCCATACGTACATTTGTGCAGTTCCACAAAAATGCAGCTGAATAATCCTGTTTGCACAAATAATGGAAAAGCGTGATTACATTATAGTGGCACTAGTTGATGAAACACACAAAATAAATAGAAGAAAATATTGTGATAGTATCATAGTATGCCATGCTGCGAGGGCGAGAGGGCCCTGCGACGCCTCATACGGTATGCCTCATACTGGACATCGTCCCAAGTCTCCCAGATACACCTTCTGCCAGTGATGAACATAAGTGTACATCGGTAGTACAAGGAGGCGCCTTGAGACATTCAAATCTCTATTTTTTACATATGAACTAAAATTAAGCACCCCAGTTTGCAGAAACGCTTAAACATTAACAATGGGACTAGTTGATGAAACATACTTTAACAAAGAGAAGCACTTTCTTTATCTACATTGGAAATAAAATGATCGAGATGACACTCGCTCTATTTTAACTGTATTATTACTTCATTTATCAGTGACACTAGGGTCGAGCAGGTGGCAAACGAGGTGCACCGTGCCTCGCAAGGATGGAGGCCGGGGATGCTTAGACTGGGATGCTGAAGGTGGCTCTTTCAGTCACCAACATGGATGATTTAATTCATGGGACCTTTTGGTGCAGTTCACCTAAAATTAAGCAATGTCCCGTGAGCTAGCAGCTTCTTCTTCAAATTTTTTTAAGAAAAGGGCTCCAGCCCCGGTTCCATTTCCATCAGAAAACGAAACCCAGAGAGCTTCTTCTTCATTAGTTGCAGTAAAATTGAGCAACATCAAGGTTGGTTGTGAAGCTCCTGGAATGCTCAACTATAATTTGGATATCATTTGTGCAGTTCAACTAAGATCGAGCGTGAAATGTATATCTCTGTTTGCACAAAAAAGGTGGATTGGAGGGTGACTAACAAGTGATGAAACATGCATCAAATGAAAATAAGCATGTTCCTTATCTGAATGGCACCTACAAGGACAGTAGCAATTTCTAAAGCAGTGGCATTGCTAGATATTACTGTGGGCATTAGGATTAACTATGACGACCGTTAAATACGACATTACTTTGGGCACAGGAGAGTAGGCGGACCAGGACAGTTGCATTTCTAACGAAAAGAACCAACTTATCTTAATGGGAAATTTTAGTAGGACATGTAAAGAAGTGCCATTGATTCATATTACTGGAGGCATTACATTGAAAACAACATTGATTTAACGTGTCCTTACTTTTAACAGTGCGACTGCTACATTTTACCAGTGGCATTACATAAGAGTGGGTCGGGGCAACAATCATCAGAACAGGATATCTGGGTTGGTCCCATTTTTGTTCGGTATAGCCACCTTATACTGTGTGAGGCTAGCAAATCTAGTGCTGGACTTACTCTGTTGACTTGTCCCCCAGTCCCCACTTTCTTTCCTTTTTCAACCAATAGATCGGGTTTATATTGAGTTTGTACTGCGTTTCTATTTATTTCCCTATTAGACCTAGAGACCTGTTGGATAGCCAGTCTCTGCTACTTTTCACCCCCATTATTTCTTCTTTTGACCAAGTCCTAGATTCAGGTAACAAATCCTCCCCCACCCCACCCCCTTTCTTCCTTGTTTGAACCAAGTAGTACTAGATTCGAGTGCATGAACTAGTTTTACCTCTTAAACGTAAAAAATAGGTGGTTTTCGAATATCCAATCGATCCTATCTACGAGGGGGCCTGAGAAATAGTAAAAGATACAAATGCAGCGACGTCAGGAGCTCGGGAAGTAGAGCAAGGCCGGTTTCGAAGGAAGTTGTACCTGATGGTCGCCAGGATGTCGCTAGGTGGGCAGCGGGAGGCCGGATCTGCCCACACTACGGCAACGAGGAAGAAGGGGTCGGAGGCCCTCCCTCACCAGCGGTGCTTGGGAGAGAACGGCAAGGCAGGCTGATCGGGACGCGCCCAGCAGTGGGTAAGAGCTGTCGCCGAGGACGACCGCGTGAACGTTCCACCTTCTCACCTTCCCCGGCGGAGAGGATCCAGCTGGATCTGTGACCAGCGATGAGCAGAGAGAGAGAGTGTGTGTGGCCACCGCTGTCGTGTTTAGATCTAGAGAGGTCGAGACAGTGTGAAGAGAGCAACACTAGCAAGCAAGTGCGGAGGCTCCTACCTATGTAGTGGAGTAGTACTAGTTTTTTTTTGTCTACCGGAGCCAGCTTGACCTCGTCAATGACTGTCGAGAAGTCCTCATGCACGTGGCTTGGAGGCGCAGTTGTCGTCATTTTGATCTGAAGCGCTGGATTATAACATATAACACGAAAAAATGCCACATGACTAGAAATCATAACCTCACTGCCCAAAGGAGACAACATGAATCCCAATGGACAAACTAGACGAGGAACAAAGCTCAAATTAAAGATAAACTCGTTGAAAAGGGGTCCGTCGATAGATGTCCTAACTAACATAGCCGGCTTGACCTAGATGGCAGCCGAGTAGTCACTGTTCGTGCATGTGCCCCCAATGACTAGCCCAACTCAGTTGTCGCTGTTTAACCCTCGCAGTGATCCGAAGCACATGACACATAATTTTGCGAGATGATAAGAAACCTTTTTTAGATTTCTCACCACAACTACATCCATGTACAACACAGCCTGCACGATATGTAGACGATAGCCAATCCAGGCGTGTCTGCTGGAGTCTGGTCACATGCATGGACGAACTGATCTTTCGTGTCTTGTAGGGATCGTCCAGGCACCAACATAGTACAACACTTCTCTAGTACTATCGCTCGTCTCCCTCTTCTATTAAGTCACCCGACTTGCAGGGCCGGGGAGTGTGCCTATGGTCGGTTTTCAATTGCCGTCCCACATGTGTGTGCGAACGCAATATGACGCGCGTTCCATTCGGAGAGCAGCGTGCCAGACCGACCGACCGTCTGGGGTGCGACGCGAACGCGACGGGCGTGCTATAAACTCCGTACATGTGTACCGCCGTTTTCTAGACGCTTTGCTACATGGCGCGGGCACAATCCATGGATACAAAATTAGTATACTGTATACTATTTAGAAGTCGAGGGCGGGGCTTTTCCTGCGCGCTAGGCTGCGGGGCAGTTCCGCCTAGTTGGTTCGACAGAGACGCGAGAAGAAGAGGGAGTAGGCTGCTGCAAACGTAGGGCTGTGTGATTTGACAGCGAGTTACTGCTGGACAGGTGGGGGCCCGCGATTTGACTTGCCATTATCATTTTAACTGCGGCGCTACGACCGCCGTGAGTCTCCCGATTCCTGACCACCTCCATACAGGTGCCTCTCCCAATGCTCCACCATGTAGTAGAGGCTGGCTCTTGCATGAGAGCCCACTTCTCCACTTTTTCATTGCCTCTCTTTCCTCCACATATGCAAAAATGCCATGTAAAGCGCACTATTGTACTTACTTGCTCCTACAGGTGCTTAAGCTTGCCACATAGGCATAAAGTCTGATGTGGCAGTTAATCAAGAAGAGAGAGACTAGTTTGGTGACCCAAGGAAGAAACGGTGCTAAGCGCGTGTACCTAGGTGAAAAGACAATTTTGAGTCTATAGCTAATTAAATGAAGCAAACTTAGCAACACCATTTCATTGGAAGAGGTCACTCCTTGGCAAATGCAATAAATACTAGTACTCCCTGTGTCCCATAATATAAGAACGTTTTTTGCACTACACTAGTGTCAAAAACGTTCTTATATTATGGGACGGAGGGAGTACGAAGAAATAGATAGAAAGGAGTAAAAAAAATACACTTATAGCCAACCTTATAGCTAACCTTGTTGTAGTATGAGTGACTAAGTGATGACTATGTATGACATGCCAACATCAGATAGCCTAACGCACCATGTTAAATCTCCAAGGGCGCGACCACGCGTGCGACACGACGGTCGTGGTAGGTGCGACCATGATACGGGGTGCTGGCAGCCCTTGGATCTGAGATCAAACGGTCGCATTCTAAGTTGCTGAAAATTTGCAGAATAACCCTCCCGCGGCAACCGGCAAATTTCCTCCCACGGGCCGGAGTAGGTTTCTTGGTTTGCATGCGGGTTTAATGGAGGCGAGGAGGCATGTTCAGCCGGGCGTGTAGTGGACGGCGCAGTACTATTCGATTTGACATCTACAACTATATATTATAAAAAACAAAGAAGAGTAGTAGAGATAGAGATAAGAATAGAGACTAGGGAGGAGCACCATCTACTGCTTCGTGGGCTACTCCTGCGCTCCATTCGGCGGCCGCAACGTCCCCTACAGCCACTCCCTCCTGCGCTCCATTCGGCGGGCGCTGTTGAGATTTGGGGAGCGCACTCTCGTGACTGCTAGCAGCCACGACTTCACCGATGATGACTTCTTCCCCGACCTCGGCAACCTCTTCCTCAACGACATGGGCGACAACCTCAACACTAATGGTGCTGCTCCCGTTGCACCGTATGTGTTTCTGTCCTTCCTGTTTGAAATCATGGTAGAATTCATGTTTCTACTCTGTGTCCTAGACTCGATCTGTTCATCTACTATGCTAGTCCGCATGATTAGTTTAATCTCTGTTATAGCCGTCATGATTTATTTTGTAGTAAATCTCGTAGTAAATTCCTCATATATTCAACTGGCGGAACGTCCCCTACAGCCACTCCCGTTTCATGGACGACATGGTCGATGCCTCCAAGGAGCCCTTCGTCTACTACTATGAGTGCCCGGTGCCATTTGGGGCTCGCCGACGGACATCGTGCATCACCTGACGCAGGCGTGCGGCAATCACTACTGGCCCTTGGCGAAGAACGTCAAGTATGAGACGTGCTACCCGTTCACCATGCCGGAGTCACTGGAGGATCAGCGCCGCCTGCTAGTCTCGGAGGAGGACGGCAGCGTCTTCCTCTTGATCGTGGCCATCGGCGAGGCCCACGCAGGCCGCCGCCACATCTCTGTAGTGTGGGTCAGGGGCGATGCCGCTAACACTGAAACTGACACGAGGCCGATGTACAGGTGCGTGCTCACTTTTACTACCCCTCGGAGGTCCGTGGGAGGCGACACTGGCTACATCAAGCTGACTTGGACTCTGCAGAGCTGGGACCTTCCCACCGATGTGGACATGGAAGATGCATGGTATTATTTGACCCCCAACAATGTGCATGGGGACTCCAAGGAGGTTCACCTGGACATATGCATTACTAAGTTAAATGTTGATCATTAGTCTTCGCTCAATGTAATCCGCTGTCTAAGCATGTGGAGACTTCCATGCATGATCTTGCTCTATTGGAGTATCGCGCATGAATAAAAGTGTATCCATTTATGGTTTAGTCTAGAATCTTCCATGTATGAATTTTTACTATAGTACCGGTGAAAGACTTATGATGAATCATTTCCTGCAAAGCACAATAAAAGTTATTTCTTCACAAGTTTTGGATGCAGGTTGAACAGTTGAACGCTTTTGTTTGCAAAAGATATTTTTTTATCTATTTCACCCGGATGTTTCTGAGCTCTAGAGATGAAATAATATCCGAAGAAACCTATCGATACCTGTTACACATGAGATGACCCCCACATCCTTTGTCAAAATAAACAACACCTCGATCAATGCATTTCACTCTTCCGTGCAATGGACGGGCACCTTACTTGCTCCTACAGGTGCTTAAGCTTGCCACATAGGCATAAAAGTATGATGTGGCAAGTTAATCAAGAAGAGAGAGACTAGTTTGGTGACCGAAGGAAGAAACGGTGCTAAGCGCATGTACCTAGGTGAAAAGACAATTTTGAGTCTATAGCTAATTAAATGAAGCAAACTTAGCTACACCATTTCATTGGAAGAGGTCACTCCTTGACAAATGCAATAAATACTAGTACTCCCTTTGTCCCATAATATAAGAACGTTTTTGGCACTACACTAGTGTCAAAAATGTTCTTATATTATGGGACAGAGGGAGTACGAAGAAAGAGATAGAGAGGAGTAAAAAATACACTTATAGCCAACCTTGTTGTAGTATGAGTGACTAAGTGATGACTATGTATGACATGCCAACATCAGGTAGCAATGCACCATGTTAAATCTCCAAGGGCGCAACCGCACGAGCTACACGATAGTCGTGGTAGGCGTGACCATGATACAGGCTGCTGCCAACCCTTGGATCTGAGATCAAACGGTCGCATGCTAAGTTGCTGAAAATTTGCAGAATAACCCTCCAGGATAGGATATTCACCCATAGGTCTAGAATCACGCCATGCAACCATTCGATCTCAGATCCAATGGCTCTCGGAAGCCCGTATCATGGGAGAATTGAAAGCCACTACCCTGCCGTTTGCACGCTGGCAGTTCGCTCCTACTCGTCCCCACACGTCCTTTAATACTACGGCGGTTCGCTCCTAGTCGTCCCGTCCATTCACATTATGGCAGTTCCACTAATCCTAACCCTCCTCCCAAATCCATGGCGTCCCAAATCTCCCCGATCGGCGGTGAGTACAAGGTTAGAACCATCACCAACGATTAGTTCGACGTCATCTACACCCGTTCTTCCGCGACGGTGAAAGGATGCCTTTCTCGCTTCAGACGCATGTTCGAAGACTCATATGATGAGTGGGTCGCTAGGCTAGATGTTGAGTACAGCACAGTCGTGGGACGAGAGAAGGATCTAAAGGACGAAGAGAGGAAGAAGCCCGCTGTGACCCAGGTTTGCGTGCATGACTTATGCTTGGTCTACCACATATGCCATGCTAACGTTGAGTGCCAGGATTTTAAGGACTTCCTCGAGAGCAACCTAGTCAAATTCGTTACTGTAGACTTTGGTAGCGACAAAGAAGTCCTGCGTCGGATAGGCCTCGTTGTAGGCAACACCTTCGACCTCCAAAAGAATCAGCTGGTGTCCTCTCGTCAGCCTTCAGTGCTGACCCTGGCAGGAGCCATGGTTCATCCTTCATACGGTAAACTGGAGAAACCTCCATACACGTTTCATCGTCATGCATGGCAGCGGAATGTACTAGATATAGACCACATCCACTACGCTGCAATGGATGGCTACCTTTGTTTCAATATCTACAAGGGTTGGATGAAGAGCAAGAGCCAAGTTGGCGGTTCAAGCAAAGAAGTATCGGCCAAGAGGAAGAGGGACAAGGACGAAGTCGAGGACGTGGACGAGGACTCCGAGTAAGGTGGCAGTGTTGTTGCTCATGGTAGTTCTAATGCAGTGTCTACCGGGATAGTTGCAAAGTCTAATTTCAGGTGTGCTTAATTTAATTTGAGGGGTGTGTTGTGTTGGCCCCCAGCAGAACTATGTTATATTTCTTCTTGTTACTTTAACTCTTCAGTATGTACATACTAGTATTTCTTACATTTCATCTTTTAGTTGGTATAGTACTACCACTCGTTTCTTCACATTATATACGTACAATATATATGGCCAACATCATATAGCCAGCAGTTTAGTTGTCAAAAATTCTAGGGTGCTTAGTTTTGTCAAAGAATTCCAAGAATTCCAGGGTGCTTAGTTTTATTTGAGGGGTGGGTTGTGCTGGACACCATTATTGTGACTAGCCTTTTTAATAGTACTATATGCATAATTTGGCGACCAACACTCTCTATATGTACCACCTTTTTTTTTAATTTCAAGTTTTGCTCCATGGCGCAATCCATCGATACTACTGTTGTACAAAAGTATACATTTTTTAAAAGGCTAGAGGGTGGGGCAGTCTAGCTTGGTCGGTTTCACGAGAGGCGAGGGCCTTTGTGATTTGACGGCTCATTACTGCTGGAAGGCGGGGCCTTGTGATTTGACTGCTCGTATAAATGCGCCGATGACCTAATCGAGGAGGAGCAAAGAACCGTGCGCTATACTCAAGTTTTCCACTGGAGCAGTACTGCGACGGAGGAGCACAAAACACGGCAGCCAGTGCCATATGGCGATAAAAAATGATCTAATTTGCTAGTCATCTCATTGTTAGCATTGTTCTATTCATTCCCTCAAAAAAATCATTGTACTATTCATGCCTCGCAGAGAACGTGACACGTGCGGCGAAGCACCCGAAGCAAAAGATGAAACACAACAACAAAAGAAGAAGGAAGATTATCACCCCAAATGATCTAATTCGCCGCGGAGTCGTAACTGCTTCTTCATCGCCTCCACGACCTCCATCTACTTGCGCGTCTCCTCCGCCATCTTCTTCATTCTGTCCATGACGCGGGATTTCTCGACGCGAGCCTTCATCATCTGTTCCACGGCCGCATTACGTACCTTGACAGCAGCCGGGTGCTCGATGTGGAGCTTCGCCAACTCCTCCTTCTGTTCCATGACGAGGGCTTGCAGCATTTTCATCGAGGAACTACTATTCTCATGCAACTTATTTCAGCCGGCGTTCTTCTCCTTCAGCAGGTCGATCTCGTGGTAGAGCTTCGCCTTGTCCTCCTGAAGTCGCAGGATTTCGCCGGTCGTCTTCTTCTCCAAGGCAATGCTCTTCTTCAGCAGCATCACCAAGTCGGCGGTCAACTCCCCCTGCTGATTGAGCTCAGTGGGCATGTCGTTGACGCTCTCCTTCAGCAACTCCATCAAGCCTTGGATGAACTCCTTCTGCTTATTGGGGTGCTTATTGAGCTGATCGGGCATGCCATCGAGGGATAACGACTCCAGCTCTGCCGACTCCGCATGTTCGCCTCCACAGCTAGGGCGCTCCTGGGAGCCATCGCCTGCCCGTGAGAGATCATTCAAGGTCTCTGCGTGGCGGCGAGCCCTCTTTTTTCCGCAGCCTTGGTTGCCGCTCCCTTGTTACGAGTAGTTCTCGACCTAGAGCTCTGCTCACCGGCCATGGCAACGACGGACGAAGAAGAAGCATTTATGAGGAGGAAAGGTAGAGTAATTTTCGGTTAGGTAGTTCCCCTTTTTATAACCTAAGTACTAGCACTAGTACTAATACCTGCATCGTGGGAACACGTTCAGGTTTGGTAGTGAGCAGGCTTTCGAATGTGATGGGAACAAGGTAAAGATTAATTGATGGTTTTGGTTTCGAGGCCCAAAACGGCTCCCGATAAGTTTAGCGGAACATAAATTTCAAGTACTACACTGCTCAAATGCGTAAATATTATGTTACTGTCAAAAATTGGCATAAAATATGAAGGAGACCAATGGAAGTACTACTTAGCAACCCACGATTTAACTACTCGCATGCGCGGTGGAGTAATAATGTCTTTCTTCCGCCCTCACGTCCACTCAATTTGCATGCGCTGTATTAATTGACCATCAATGAAGTGAACGACTTTACACACGTCAAATTATCACATTGGGTGGATATTGGTACAAAATTGCGTCCGCCCATGTACCTGCATGTGTGTGCGAGGGAATGAGTGCGTGTGTGGCGTGCGTGCACATCTTCGCTTCGTGCATGTACCTCCAGTATGGCTCAGGGAGGACGAGTACATTGTTCTGGAACCAGGAGCACGTCACTGTGATCAATCCACGCAAGGAGGTCGCGACAACGCCTCCACATGTGCCACGTGGCTTCATGAACTGTAAGAGAGACATTGTGTAGCGTGCCATTGGTATTCTAATTTACGTGTTTTGCACATACTCGAAGTACTAGTAAGGTACACGTGCATTGCACGCATCAGATTTTGCAACCAAATTATGAATAAATACCACACTATAGCATGTAAGCTCTGAGTCATATATGCCTGATGTAGCCCTTCGTTTAATTCTTATAGTTCATCTCATTCAAAATCAATTAGAGGGTGCTTGGATATGTTTTAGTCCCATGACTAAAAGTAGTGAGACTAAAACATGCTAGCCTCATCCATGCTTGGATCCAAATACTAAGGAGACTAAAATCAAGTTAATGAGCATTTATTATCCTCCAAACCCTCCAATCCAGAACTCGCACGTGTTAAAGGAGAGGAGTTAAATGAGGTGAGAGAGGAGTAATCCACATTTTAGTAGGGGTACCCCTGACTAAAAACTTTTAGTCTCAAGACTAGTTTTAGCCCCTCTTTAGTCAGGGGTGCTTGGAACTTTAGTCTCTTAAAGAGACTATTTTTAGTCAGACTAAAATAAGTCCCTTGGATCCAAGCACCCTCTTAGTTTTTATAAAAAAGCTAAGAACGCGGGAATAGGAAAAACATGGGATTATAGTAGAATGTCGTCTTGAATCCTACAGGATTGTACGAGTGTTTGATTGTGCATGGAAAAAACGCAGAATTCTTTCAAAGTGGTTTGAGTGGATGGGATGTTTCCTATGAAATCTAGTGCAAATGAATCATATGGAAAAATTCCTCTGGTTTACAATCCTATGAATCAAACAACCAAGATAGGAAAAATTCCTAATGATTAGAATCCTCCAAAATTCCTTTGAGAATCATTTGAATCAAAGAAGCCCTTAATCTATTTTATGATTCATGGAATTGTGCATTGTAAAGCATAAAGTAAAAACAAATAATGGCAATTCAACTAGAAAAAAAAGTTTGGGCAGTTATGATACGGAAGATTCTAGAACAAAAGAGAACCAATGTTGTTTTGAGGTTTGTGCATTATGCTTAAGTTCAACCATGGAGTCTGCTAGATTGTACATGTGGAAAAATCCAGTGGGGGCTAGAAGATGGTACGAGGGGCCGAGTGGAGGGAGACTATGAAGGAATGCACAAGTGCAAGATCGATATTTAGAGAGAGGGGGGAACACGTTCGCTGTTGCAAGCAGTGGCGGAGCCATGAAAAATAAATGAGCTAGGGGGCCAAGCATTGCTAATCCTTTACGAAGAGGGTCAATTCTTGAAATTAAACCTTTTTTAGCAGCAATTATCTAATGATCACATTCATATTAGCCTTGATATATAGTGATGTTAGGGGGGGGGGCAGGGCCCTTACTGCCCCTGTCTTCGCCATTGTGCACGCGTCTAAGAGATGAAGCGGAAGGCATGGATGATGAGAGGGGGACGTTGGATATAGAATTAATGTGGGTGTATTAGCTATATATGTTAATCCTATATAGAGAGGTATAGATTGATCGATGTGGACGTGGGAAAGAGGGTGAGACCTCACTGGATATATCGATTGATCGGTTTGTGTGGAAAACTATGAAAGACCTAGCTATATACACACATACATAGAGGAACATCGATCGTTGCGCATGCATGCGTGAGAGATAAAGAATTCCCGATATGATGGAGAGGGGGATGTGTGTGGGTGTGTGCCTTCATGGGAGACCGACCTGAAGAAAAAGATTGCATGCGTGCGATGGATAATGCCGACTGGTAGTGTGTGTGCATGCATGCACGAAAGAAAGTTAGTGGTACAATTATAAAGAGAAGACTACTGTATGGGTGTAAAAGAATAGGTGAGGTCATAATCAATGTAAAGTTGAATTCAAATATTTGAATAAGAGATCCTGATGTTTGAAACCCATGCATGCGTGAATATAACAGAGATCTGCGCGGTGTGGTTTGGAAACGAGCATGTTGTAATGTATACACATTGAACAAGGTCAGACTGATTTGAATTTGAGATACCGATGACAGACATCATTTGTCCACGTCGCATCCGTGCATGGACACACTATTCTAATTGGAGATGATGGGCGGCTTTCGCATCACATATCTATATCTATACCCCTATATATATTATACTAGCAAAAGAGACCGTGCGTTGCAACGGGAGAAAAAGATAGGTCCTTTCACCCATCCACCCCTCTCTCTCTCCTCCTTTCTCTATTTCTTCCCCACAATGCCAGCGCGTGCGACCTCGTCGAGTCACGCCGGATCTGTACCGCAGCGCGCATCCCCGGCCGGTGGTTCGGCTCTGTGCTCGAGCTGACACATCTCCCTGTCGTCGTAGTCGCCGCCGAGAGCCGCGGGTTGGCGTCCAGAACCACCCCGCCTGATTGAACACATCGACGAACTTTGTAGAACAGCCGGTCAGCACGTGGTGGCGGGCGTGCGGGTGCGCTGGTTGGCGAGCATGCGGGCGCGCGGGGGCGAGCATTGCGTGGGGCGAGCTGCGGTGGCTCCGGAGCTCGGCGCTCGTGAGCGCGCAGAGGTGGGCTCTGCTGTGGGCGAGCGTGGGGGCGGGCGCGGAGATGAGC
>NC_057813.1:581555045-581562291 GCF_018294505.1 Triticum aestivum | reverse complement strand
GCTGCTGGGCAGGCCGGCACGAGCCATGGGTCGACGGCTACAGCGGGAGGGCGCTGCGGCGGCAGCTGCGGGGCGGGGCGGCGCCTCGCGCTCGGCGAACAGAGCGGCGCGGAGAGCACGGACGAGCTTTGGGACGAGCGCGTGTGGACACGTGAGCTCGAGCGCACAGTGGGTGCGGCCGGCGCGGCGGACATGGTGAGGGGTGGTCGGACTTTTTTGGGATAGTCTGTAGCGCTGGACGCCTCCGAAAAAAGATAGGTATGGACGTTTGTTTTCTAGACGCAGACGAACAAAATCCGGACAAAACGAACATCCGTTTACGGTCTAGCGTATAGTCCGCCAGGAAAGACAATTAAAGGCAAATATGGACAACAAACTTATACTCCCTCCGTTTGACCCAACTTTGTACTAACTTTAGTACTCCCTCCGTCCGGAAATACTTGTCGGAGAAATGCCTAAAAATGGAAGTATCTAGAACTAAAACATATCTAGATACATCCATTCCTCCGACGATTATTTTCGGACGGAGGGAGTACAAAGTTAGTACAAAATGAGTCATGTATTTTGAAACGGAGTAAGTATATGCGTACACATGTCCTCGTGAAGTTACACACAAAAACCCATCTTATATCTAAGAGACATACCGTCCTACACCACCACTCGTTTTTATGCCCTTCTCATACACCCCAAAACGAGATCCCCTTTCTCTTCATCTTCTTCGCCATAGGAGCAGCCAGAACAGCAGAGCACAGGGAGGCGGCCTTTAACCCTCCAAGCCTAGCCTGCAGCTTCCCCCATAGGAGCAGATCACGCCCGCCATGGCCAGCCTGCAGCTCCCCCCACAGCAGCAGATCACGCTCGTTCGTCACTCCGGCGAGGCCGCTGCCCCTCAGACCTCCACTCTCTCTCATTCTCTGCTCGGCCAGGCAGCTCCTAATACTCTGTCCATGGCGTCGCCGGCTCGCCGCTCCTCCTCCGAGATCCATTGTCCTCCTTTGTCCGGCTGCGCAGCTCCGGCTGCCTCTGCCCGTGGCGCCGCCGCACGGCTCGGCCCCGTATCAGCGCCCCGTCCCGTCTCCTTTCCATCTGGCCAGCGCCATGGCACCACCGCAGAGGTGCGCTGCCACCCCGAGCCTGCGTTGTCCCTCCTCTGGGTTCGGTTCGTTCTTCCCTTGATTTCCGTTGCCTCTTGTTGAATCACCAAAGCACACGTATATGAATCGATGAAACCGCACAAGCCGGGATCTCGCTCGCAGCTCCGCATGCGCACCTCCTCTCCCCTGCCTTCGTCCGCGAGACCAAAGGAACCACGCCAACCGCCATGGATCTCGACGTCCCAGCAACCGTGCGCCCGCCGCCGCGTCCCTCCGCCGCCGCCCGAGTCCTGACCTCCTGCTACCGGGAGCCCGGGACCCCCCGCACCCCTGCTCCGCCGACGGGAATCCCACGGCGGCCATGTCTCCTCCGGAGAGGAGCTGGCTCTGGGAATCCCACGGCGGCCATGTCTCCTCCGGAGAGGAGCTAGCTCTGGTCGGGCGGTCGATGCTGCAGCACCAGCCGTTAGGCTAGGCATCCATGCTGCTTTTTTTAAATATTTTCTGTGCCTCTCCCTCTTTCATTGCTCGTGAGCTTCCTTCCGGGCTATCGATTTGTGATGCATGGCGTCTTTCTTCGTGTCTTTTGTTGCCTTGTTGATTCTGCCAACTCCAAAAGTATATAAACTGCTGGGATATGATGCAAAGCGGCAGGGTGGGACTAATTAATCTGAAAATTTTTTGAGGGTAAAGCAAAGCTTTATAGATTAACGACGTCCGGGCATATCACCCAGCACGCGATCAGCCACATTGGGCGGTACAGAGTCGTTCCATTCCATACATATATTTGGCAAACAACTACAACCAATCTGAGCTAGTTCATGTGCCACAGAATTCATAGTCCGTCGACAGGCACTCACATGCCATTTGGAGAACCACAGCTTGAGCTGGAACTTGATATCTTCAATTATCGCTGCATATGGTGAGGAGTCTGCTTTCCGGATATCCAAGGCCTCAGCTAGCAGCTCTGAGTCCGTCTCAAACACAACTCTAGTGGCTCCAAGCTCAGCTGCTGTCGTCACTGCCGCAGCCATGGCGCTTACCTCGGCGCCAAATGCATCATGGATGTGTTCCTGTCGACCAGCTCGCGCAACAATCACGTGTCCACTGCTATCCCGAGCAACAACTCCCCAAACCCCAAAAGATTCCCCAGGGATGAAAGCCCCATCTAAGTTAAACTTGATCACGTTGCTCTCAGGTGGCTGCCATCTCCCAGGGGACACTTTATTCTTAGCCGGCGAGAAGATCTGCTCATACTCCAGTGCATTACTTCTAATGCGTCTCACAAGCTCTGTTGCATGCACTGGTAGCTCTCCTTCTCGGACTTTAATTCTATTATTCCACCAGTGCCACCAGAAGAAATTGCAGCATAGGCAAAAGAATTTTTTCCTTTGTTGCAGCCGTCAGGAGAGGAGAGCAGGTCGTTAGGTTGAATTTTTTTTACTGGCCCATAGCAAATTTTCTGGCCCATCGAAGCTGCAAAAAACGTACGAACCGAACCAAAATTTGGAGAGGGAGGTGGACGGACAAAAATATATATTAGTACCACCTCGTTTATATTATGATTTTGTCCATATAAATTGTAAAAGCGTATTATGACATGAGAAGAAAGCGTATTGTGACGGTGAACCCGAAGACCCAATCCGTGCTTTATTATTAGGGAGAGACTAGCACATATGCCCGTGCGTTGCAACGGGAGAAAAAATTAACGTGTAACTAAATTTGGTCAGAAACAGCTTCCGAACGGTGTTCGTTGGAGAAGCTACTACGCATTGGTGTTTGTTGGAGAAGCTACTACTCATTTTAAAGGGAGAAAAAAGGGAGTATCGAAATCTAAATATATATAATGTGTTGGAAGTGCCCTTAGCCAAATCTGTACTTAATCTCTCTATGCACTATTTTTCCTTTCATTAAAATCCAGGAGATTTCATCTCTTAGCTTTCCTTGGAAATAAGATTTAACTCTTGCTTTTCATATTGTAATTATGCATGTCATAAATCCCATAGTCCCTAATTATCCCAGTACTGGGTCATGTCATCAACTCATGAATCTAGATAAATTTGCCTAAAACCGGTGCACACAGATTTGATTACTTTCTGCCTCCATGCCTCCTCATCTGGTTAATGAATCTCAAATCAGCTTGCTGATTACGTAGGAAGTTAAGACGTATATCAACTGACATGATTCGATGTAAGAAAGCAAGGTGGAATTATTTAAGTTTTTTTAGACAGCGAATTTAACTAAAACGGAGCTGCCTTCAATCCATCGGCAGGGCTGCTACCGCTAAAAAAAAGGCCTGGCTGTCTCCAATCACAATCGGCTGGGCTGCTACCGTCAGCTCAGGAAAATAATAATCTGAGCTGCTGCCGCTAGATGGGCTGCCCGATCGCTGCCTCGTTGCTTAATCTGGGCTGCTGCCGCTAGATGGGCTGCCCGATCGCTACCTCGTTGCTTGGTTCGTCGACTTGAGTCGGTTTCCAATCGGTTTATACTGCGCGAGTAAAGAGGCAGGATAACGAACGACAGACAAAATTTGACGTAAATAACGACGGACGAAAATCAAAGCGGCAGATTAAATCAAACCAAGAATATTACCTCCCTTTAATAGTAGGTATATAGATATAGATATAGATATTATATTTTTTTATATTGTGTGCGGGTAACTTTAACTTTGAAAGATGGTCGTTGGATGAGGCGAATCTGATGGTCCAAAGATGGCAAATTTGAGCACTATTTGTTGTTGGATATCATCTAGATTGCACCAGATTTCGCCACATGTATAATCTAGAAGACTCCATGGTTGAACTTAAGCATAATGCACAAACATCAAAACACAAGCACTTCTTATTTGTTCTAGAATCTTCTGTATCAGAATTGCCCAAATGTTTTTCTACATGATTTGCCATTATTTGTTTTTACTTTATGTCTTACAACGCACAATTCCATGAATCTTAAAATAGATTAGCTTTCTTTTAAAAACTAGATGATTTTGAATGAAATGAACTATAAGAATTAAACAAACATCTACATCATGCATATATGACTTAAAACTTGCATGCTATAATGTGGTATTTATACATAATTTGGTTGCCAAATCTCATGCGTGCAATGCACGTGTACCTTACTCTAGTCTAAATGGTGTTTGTGTGTGTGTGTGTTGTGCGTGTTGAGGTGTAAATTGTCTTTTTTTGGGGTACATGTTAAGCTTATTCTTCCGAAATTTCAAGCCGCGCCTTGTTATGCCAAACATTCAAGCTAGCGTCTCTGTCTATCATGCTGTGAAACTCCCGCCTCTTCAACCCGCGCCTTGTTAGCCCAAAATATTTAAGATATATATTTGTCTCGTTGTGCTCCGACAACTCTCCCTTCATCTCAACCCGCGCCTTGCTATTCCGAAATTACAACGCGCGCGAAAACTCCCACCTCTTGTGAAATCCCGACACGCGAAATGCCCGTCGTACCCCTGAACCGAAAGAACCGCCTCAAATCGCTGGGGGGGGATACTTTCGTAACTTACCCACATTTCGGACAAGCGTGTCTCTAAGCCATGGTTCCCCACTGCCATCCCATCCGCCCCCCCCCCCATTCGTACACCGAGGCCGCGAAAACCCGCGACGAAACCCCACACCCTGCTCCGTCCGCTACCCAGCCGGAGCCTCTTCCCCGACGACGTCGTCCATAGCAACACCTCGACGTCCCTCATCCACCGTACCGGATGAGGATCCGCCGTCAATCTCATCGTCCTGCCGGTTCAACCACCCCATCCTCCACCTCCAAGGAGCTGCCCCGACGTTCCCCTCGTCTTTCGCGCCACCTCCATTCCCACACCGCCGTCTTCACCTGCACCACCGAAAGAGCATCATCATCATCGTTTCCTTGGATGAAGCTGTGGCCTAATCGGCGCCACCAAAGAGGTTGTACACTAATCGCCGCATTTCCTTTTTTATTCGATCTCACGGTGCTGCCGGCGCTCGGTTCCGAGCCGACACGGCACAGCTCCATCCACGGCGGCGTCGCCGGCCACTTCCTCCACGGTGTCGCTCCCTCGGTGGCGGCGTCCACATTAGTAGGAGCTGCTGCTGCTTTAGCTCTCGCTCGCGCTGCTGCTCTGCTCTTGCTCTCGGTCCCCTGCCTGGTCTGCTCTTGCTATTGCTCTTGCTTGCGCTGCTTCTCTCGCTCTTGCTCTTGCTTGCGATGCTGCTCCAATTTGGCTACACTTCAGTCGACTGAATCGACTTTTGGGTCAGTCAATTTTCAAGGGTTGGGCTCGCCGGGGTGAAGGAAGAACCAGCCGCAGCAGGGAGGGGGGCTCGCTGGAGAGGTACCCCACTATCTATCTTAGGGTTCAGGATGGGGGCGGTGGTCGCCGGCGGTGGCGGGGCGGTGGCGTGGGGATCACCGGAGAAAAATCTCGGCACGGGGGGCCTAGAGGGATGGCTGGGGCAGCCGCAGACCGGCAGTGGGGAGTGTTTTCGGGGCGGGCGGGGCGGCGCACCGCCGGCCGCGGGCGGCAGGGGGCTGCTGTTGGGCCGGTGGTGGCTGGCGGCTCAGGGGGGTGGAGGTTGAAGATGAACCACAGGACCTTGATTTCGTATCCAACGGCTACAAAATCGACTGACCAGAGATGAAAAAGTCAGTCGACCTGCGTGTAGCCTCAACTTGCTAGTGCATTCAGTTTCGAAGCAAAATTCAGTTTCGACAGCAAAATTCAGTTTCGACAGTTAATTTCAGTTTCGACAGTTAAGTTCAGTTTCGACAGTTAAGTTCAGAGATGAGCGGCTAATGTATTTTACATCTAGCACTTTGTGGTTATGTATTTTACGTCATGTATTGGAAATGCTATTAGAATTCCACTCAGCTTAACGTTGTTTGTTGTCTCTTTTGTCCTGCTTCAGACTCGGCGTCGTCCAACTCACTGGAGCTGCTCCAACGACAAAATCCTCCATCACAGCGGAGCAGTACCTCGGGCTCCATCTCCAGACACCTAAGATCTTCTTCCCCTCCTCCGACAGCAAAGTCAGCCAAAGCATCCTCACCGGCCAACCCAATCACGCTGAGATCGACATGGCTTCGCCAAAGAGGTTGTATACTTGTTGCATCTCTTTTTTAATCTACATGTTATATATATTGTCCACTGAGCACTCGTAGTAACGAGAAATACGATTATTTTATCCTACTATATGACAAGAAGTGAGGTACCAGGCAACTTAGCTATCCATGATGGACTCTCTTAAATGCCATCATTATTTATCTCTGCGCGTTTGAGCTGTGCATTTGTCGATGGGCCTAGGAGTTGAGCTAGTATGGCAGTGGCCTGGGTCCAAAGTAATAGAAGTAGCAAAAAAATATTTTTTTAGTGTAGGATTTTCCTTGCTCAAGCCTGGCTATTAGAATCGCCAGTGCTTGAAAGGAAAAGTGAATGGAAAACATAGGAAGAGAAGACTACTGTATGGGTGTAAAAGAATAGGTGAGGTCATAATCAATGTAAAGTTGAATTCAAATATTTGAATAAGAGATCCTGATGTTTGAAACCCATGCATGCGTGAATATAACAGAGATCTGCGCGGTGTGGTTTGGAAACGAGCATGTTGTAATGTATACACATTGAACAAGGTCAGACTGATTTGAATTTGAGATACCGATGGCAGACATCATTTGGCCACGTCGCATCTGTGCATGGACACACTATTCTAATTGGAGATGATGGGCGGCTTTCGCATCACATATCTATATCTATACCCCTATATATAGTATACTAGCAAAAGAGCCCGTGCGTTGCAACGGGAGAAAAAGATAGGTCCTTTCACCCATCCACCCCTCTCTCTCTCCTCCTTTCTCTATTTCTTCCCCACAATGCCGGCGCGTGCGACCTCGTCGAGTCACGCCGGATCTGTACCGCAGCGCGCATCCCCGGCCGGTGGTTCGACTCTGTGCTCGAGCTGACACATCTCCCTGTCGTCGTAGTCTCCGCCGAGAGCCGCGGGTTGGCGTCCAGAACCACCCCGCCTGATTGAACACATCGACGACCTTTGTGGAACGGCCGGTCAGCACGTGGTGGCGGGCGTGCGGGTGCGCTGGTTGGCGAGCATGCGGGCGCGCGGGGGCGAGCATTGCGTGGGGCGAGCTGCGGTGGCTCCGGAGCTCGGCGCTCG
>NC_057813.1:581504875-581554483 GCF_018294505.1 Triticum aestivum | reverse complement strand
CGATGGCTGACTGCTGCTGGGCAGGCCGGCACGAGCCATGGGTCGACGGCTACAGCAGGAGGGCGCCGCGGCGGCAGCTGCGGGGCGGGGCGGCGCCTCGCGCTCGGCGAACAGAGCGGCGCGGAGAGCACGGACGAGCTTTGGGACGAGCGCGTGTGGACACGTGAGCTCGAGCGCACAGCGGGTGTGGCCGACGCGGCGGACACGGTGAGGGGTGGTCGGACTTTTTTGGGATAGTCTGTAGCGCTGGACGCCTCCGAAAAAAGATAGGTATGGACGTTTGTTTTCTAGACGCAGACGAACAAAATCCGGACAAAACGAACATCCGTTTACGGTCTAGCGTATAGTCCGCCAGGAAAGACAATTAGAGGCAAATATGGACAACAAACTCATACTCCCTCCGTTTGACCCAACTTTGTACTAACTTTAGTACTCCCTCCATCCGGAAATACTTGTCGGAGAAATGCCTAAAAATGGAAGTATCTAGAACTAAAATATATCTAGATACATCCATTCCTCCGACGAGTATTTCCGGACGGAGGGAGTACAAAGTTAGTACAAAATGAGTCATGTATTTTGAAATGGAGTAAGTATATGCGTACACATGTCCTCGTGAAGTTACACACAAAAACCCATCTTATCTCTAAGAGACATACACCACCACTCGTTTCTATGCCCTTCTCATACACCCGAAAACCAGATCCCCTTTCTCTTCATCTTCTTCGCCATAGGAGCTGCCAGAACAGCAGAGCACAGGGCGGCGGCCTTTAACTCTCCAAGCCTAGCCTGCAGCTTCCCCCACGGGAGGAGATCACGCCCGCCATGGCCAGCCTGCAGCTTCCCCCACAGCAGCAGATCACGCTCGTTCATCACTCCGGCGAGGCCGCTGCCCCTCAGACCTCCACTCTCTCTCATTCTCTGCTCGGCCAGGCAGCTCCTAATACTCTGTCCATGGCGTCGCCGGCTCGCCGCTCCTCCTCCGAGATCCATTGTCCTCCTTTGTCCGGCTGCGCAGCTCCGGCTGCCTCTGCCCGTGGCGCCGCCGCACGGTTCGGCCCCGTATCAGCGCCCCGTCCCCTTTCCATCTGGCCAGCGCCATGGCACCACCGCAGAGGTGCGCTGCCACCCCGAGCCTGCGTTGTCCCTCCTCTGGGTTCGGTTCGTTCTTCCCTTGATTTCCGTTGCCTCTTGTTGAATCACCAAGGCACACGTATATGAATCGATGAAACCGCACAAGCCGGGATCTCGCTCGCAGCTCCGCATGTGCACCTCCTCTCCCCTGCCTTCGTCCGCGAGACCAAAGGAACCACACCAACCGCCATGGATCTCGACGTCCCAGCAACCGTGCGCCCGCCGCCGCCGCCCGAGTCCTGACCTCCTGCTACCGGGAGCCCGGGACCCCCCCCGCACCCCTGCTCCACCGACGGGAATCCCACGGCGGCCATGTCTCCCTCTTTCATTGCTCGTGAGCTTCCTTCCGGGCTATCGATTTGTGATGCATGGCGTCTTTCTTCGTGTCTTTTGTTGCCTTGTTGATTCTGCCAACTCCAAAAGTATAAAAACTGCTAGGATATGATGCAAAGCGGCAGGGTGGGACTAATTAATCTGAAATTGCAGCATAGGCAAAAGAATTTTTTCCTTTGTTGCAGCCGTCAGGAGAGGAGAGCAGGTCGTGAGGTTGATTTTTTTTTACCGGCCCATAGCAAATTTTCTGGCCCATTGAAGCTGCAAAAAACGTACGAACCGAACCAAAATTTGGAGAGGGAGGTGGACGGACGAAAATATATATTAGTACCACCTCGTTTATATTACGATTTTGTCCATACAAATTGTAAAAGCGTATTATGACATGAGAAGAAAGCGTATTGTGACGGTGAACCCGAAGACCCAATCCGTGCTTTATTATTAGGGAGAGACTAGCACATATGCCCGTGCGTTGCAACGGGAGAAAAAATTAACGTGTAACTAAATTTGGTCAGAAACAGCTTCCGAACGGTGTTCGTTGGAGAAGCTACTACGCATTGGTGTTTGTTGGAGAAGCTACTACTCATTTTAAAGGGAGAAAAGAGGGAGTATGGAAATCTAAATATATATAATGTGTTGGAAGTGCCCTTAGCCAAATCTGTAGTTAATCTCTCTATGCACTATTTTTCCTTTCATTAAAATCCAGGAGATTTCATCTCTTAGCTTTCCTTGTAAATAAGATTTAACTCTTGCTTTTCATATTGTAATTATGCATGTCATAAATCCCATAGTCCCTAATTATCCCAGTACTGGGTCATGTCATCAACTCATGAATCTAGATAAATTTGCCTAAAACCGGTGCACACAAATTTGATTACTTTCTGCCTCCATGCCTCCTCATCTGGTTAATGAATCTCAAATCAGCTTGCTGATTACGTAGGAAGTTAAGACGTATATCAACTGACATGATTCGATGTAAGAAAGCAAGGTGGAATTATTTAAGTTTTTTTAGACAGCGAATTTAACTAAAACGGAGCTGCCTTCAATCCATCGGCAGGGCTGCTACCGCTAAAAAAAGGCCTGGCTGTCTCCAATCACAATCGACTGGGCTGCTACCGTCAGCTCAGGAAAATAATAATCTGAGCTGCTGCCGCTAGATGGGCTGCCTGATCGCTGCCTCGTTGCTTAATCTGGGCTGCTGCCGCTAGATGGGCTGCCCGATCGCTACCTCGTTGCTTGGTTCGTCGACTTGAGTCGGTTTCCAATCGGTTTATACTGCGCGAGTAAAGAGGCAGGATAACGAACGACAGACAAAATTTGACGTAAATAACGACGGACGAAAATCAAAGCGGCAGATTAAACCAAACCAAGAATATTACCTCCCTTTAATAGTAGGTAGGTATATATATAGATATAGATATAGATATTATATTTTTTATATTGTGTGCGGGTAACTTTAACTTTAAAAGATGGTCGTTGGATGAGGCGAATCTGATGATCCAAAGATGGCAAATTTGAGCACTATTGGTTGTTGGATATCATCTAGATTGCATCAGATTTTGCCACATGTATAATCTAGAAGACTCCATGGTTGAACTTAAGCATAATGCACAAACATCAAAACACAAGCACTTCTTATTTGTTCTAGAATCTTCTGTATCAGAATTGCCCAAATGTTTTTCTACATGATTTTCCATTATTTGTTTTTTACTTTATGTCTTACAACGCACAATTCCATGAATCTTAAAATAAATTAGCTTTCTTATATCAAAACTAGATGATTTTGAATGAAATGAACTATAAGAATTAAACGAACATCTACATCATGCATATATGACTCAAAGCTTGCATGCTATAATGTGGTATTTATACATAATTTGGTTGCCAAATCTCATGCGTGCAATGCAGGTGTACCTTACTCTAGTCTAAATGGTGTTTGTGTGTGTGTGTGTGTGTGTGTTGTGCGTGTTGAGGTGCAAATTGTCTTTTTTTGGGGTACATGTTAAGCTTGTTCTTCCGAAATTTCAAGCCGCGCCTTGTTATGCCGAAAATTCAAGCTAGCGTCTCTGTCTATCATGCTGTGAAACTCCCGCCTCTTCAACCCGCGCCTTGTTAGCCCAAAATATTTAAGATATATATTTGTCTTGTTGTGCTCCGACAACTCTCCCTCCATCTCAACCCGCGCCATGCTATTCCGAAATTACAACGCGCGCGAAAACTCCCACCTCCTGTGAAATCCCGACACGCGAAATGCCCATCGTACCCCTGAGCCGAAAGAACCGCCTCAAATCGGTGGGGGGGGGGATACTTTCGTAACTTACCCCACATTTCGGACAAGCGCGTCTCTAAGCCATGGTTCCCCACTGCCATCCCATCCGCCCACCCATTCATACACCGAGGCCGCGAAAACCCGCGACGAAACCCCACACACTGCTCCGTCCGCCACCCAGCCGTAGCCTCTTCCCCGACGACGTCGTCCATAGCAACACCTCGACGTCCCTCATCCACCGTACTGGATGAGGATCCTTCCGTCAATCTCATCGTCCTGCCGGTTCAGCCACCCCATCCTCCACCTCCAAGGAGCTGCCCCGATGTTCCCCTCGTCTTTCGCGCCACCTCCATTCCCACACCGCCGTCTTTACCTGCACCTCCGGAAGAGCATCATCATCACCGTTTCCTTTGATGAAGCTGTGGCCTAATCGGCGTCACCAAAGAGGTTGTACACTAATCGCCACATTTTCTTTTTGATTCGATCTCACGGTGCTGCCGGCGCTCGGTTCTGAGCCGACACGGCACAGCTCCATCCATGGCGGCGTCGCCGGCCACTTCCTCCACGGTGTCGCTCCCTCGGTGGCGGCGTCCACATTAGTAGGAGCTGCTGCTGCTTTAGCTCTCGCTCGCGCTGCTGCTCTGCTCTTGCTCTCGGTCCCCTGTCTGGTCTGCTCTTGCTATTGCTCTTGCTTGCGCTGCTGCTCTCGCTGTTGCTCTTGCTTGCGATGCTGCTCCAATTTGGCTACACTTCAGTCGACTGAATCGACTTTTGGGTCAGTCAATTTTCAAGGGGTGGGCTTGCCGGGGTGAAGGAAGGACCAGCCGCAGCAGGGAGGGGGGCTCGCCGGAGAGGTACCCCACTATCTATCTTAGGGTTCAGGATGGGGGCGGTGGTCGCGGCGGTGGCAGGGCGGTGGCGTGGGGATCACCGAAGAAAAAGCTCGGCACAGGGGGCCTAGAGGGATGGCTGGGGAAGCCGCAGACCGGCAGTGGGGAGTGTTTTTGGGGCGGGCGGGGCGGCGCACCGCCGGCCGCGGGTGGCAGGGGGCTGCTGTTTGGCCGGTGGTGGCTGGCGGCTCAGGGGGGTGGAGGTTGAAGATGAACCGCAGGACCTTGATTTCGTATCCAACGGCTACAAAATCGACTGACCAGAGATGAAAAAGTCAGTCGACCTGCGTGTAGCCTCACCTTGCTAGTGCGTTCAGTTTCGACAGCAAAATTCAGTTTCGACAACAAAATTCAGTGTCGACAGTTAAGTTCAGTTTCGACAGTTAAGTTCAGAGATGAGCGGCTAATGTATTTTACATCTAGCAATTTGTGGTTATGTATTTTACGTCATGTATTGGAAATGCTATTAGAATTCCACTCAGCTTAACGTTGTTTGTTGTCTCTCTTGTCCTGCTTCAGCCCCGGCGTTGTCCAACTCACCGGAGCTGCTCCAACGACGAAACCCTCCATCACAGCGGAGCAGTACCTCGGGCTCCATCTCCAGACACCTAAGATCTTCTTCCCCTCCTCCGACAGCAAAGTCAGCCGAAGCATCCTCACCGGCCAACCCAATCACGCTGAGATCGACATGGCTTCGCCAAAGAGGTTGTACACTTGTTGCATCTCTTTTTTACTCTACATGTTATATATATATTGTCCACTGAGCACTCGTAGTAATGGGAAATATGATTATTTTATCCTACTATATGACAAGAAGTGAGGTACCAGGCAACTTAGCTATCCATGATGGACTCTCTTAAACGCCATCATTATTTATCTCTGCACGTTTGAGCTGTGCATTTGTCGATGGGCCTGGGAGTTGAGCTAGTATGGCAGTGGCCTGGGTCCAAAGTAATAGAAGTAGCACAAAAACATTTTTTTAGTGTAGGATTTTCCTTGCTCAAGCCTGGCTACTAGAATCGCCAGTGCTTGAAAGGAAAAGTGAATGAAAAACATAGGAATTTGAAAGTTTCCTATGGTACTACTTTTCATGAATTTGGTGCAATGGAATGGAGCAAAGGAAAACTGTAGGATTTGTTCTTTAGTGTCTCCTTGAAAGAAAAACCGTAGGAATTCTAATTTCCACTTCTCCTCCTTTTCATATTCCTATTCATCAAGCACAAGACTAAGAGATAGTAGCATAATAGCATTATAACCGTACACCATGCTTTTTTGCATCATGTCTCCAATTTTGTGAATCAAACACCCAGATTGGCAGAAATCCTGTGTTTTTAAATTCTCTGTTTTGCACGTGCATTCCTATCCTATTCTTGTCTATTTCCTATCCCTGCATTGTTAGAATCCTCAAATTCAAACAAGCCCTTACTCAATTACTTCTGTTATAGATATGTGTCAAAGAAAACCATGTGTTGTTTGTCCTGCTCCTGCGGCGCTGTGTTCCACCCCAGCTCAGCTGCTCCAACGACACAAGGGTTCACCACAGCAGGGATCCGCTCTCCAACTGTCTTTCGCCGCCTCAGATCTTCTTCCCCGCCGCCGGCAGCCACGACAACTGCATTACCATCATCAAGTAAGCAGATGACCTTGAGGACTACACGGGTCCGCAAGAGAGGTCGCACTCTTCCGTGTATGCTTACGTGATGCATTGCTTAATATGATGACATGCTACATTATCGTCGTGTTCACCTATTAGACTCCGAGTCAGGTCCAAACTAATGCTGAAACTTGAGTTTTTAAATGGTTGTGGGGTACATATTGGGGCAGCAATCAGTACTATCTGTCTACTATCTGGTTAATCTCCGCTGTGTATTATGAGTTTCATGTTGGGTGCAAACAAACATTAAAGAAGCCACTATCTATATTTTTTAACTAAAGCTATTATCTGCCTGCTATCATTGGTTTTGGGTCTATCCACAGTTTGCTACCATCACTCTGGATTTGTGCAAGCACTCCTTACATAATCTCACTATGTTTTATTCCTATGCATGACAGTTATTGTACATAATGGAACTGATCATGTAGAGCAAAAAAGATGAGCCTTGTGTGGCAATAAAATTTCATGCAGACGTCGTTCCATGGTGGGTGCAAAGGCAGCCCCCCTCCACCCATTTCGGATCTTAATCAAGAGGAAGATAACTGTTCTGAGGCGGATTCAGAAGGAGAAGACCTCTCCTATTTACCCCATGAGGTCTTCTCTCTTACTTGGCATGCTGATGTTGGTAATATCATGCATATGGTGCCTTGCATTGCTTACTGTATACATTAAAGATGTCATCTGCTTAGTTTAGACATGCTTTGTGTCAATGCCATCTGTTTAGTTTTTTTATCGTATATGTGAATCATGCAATGCCATCTTGTCTATCCAGGCATCATATATGTGAATTTTGCAATGCCACCCTGGTTAGCCAGTCATCTGATATGTGACTTATACCATGCCATCATTTTTTTATTACGTGTTCAATTTGTCAACAATTTTAGTACATTCAATTACTCTTCCTATGCATCAGCCATTCGACACGGTCATGGAAAAATCTGGAGTGGAAACAAGGTCTTCAGAGCAGACAATGCTATCTGACGAAGCGCATGTCTTGCTGGTTACCGATAGCTCCTCAGAGGAGGATTCAGAGACAGATGACCAGTCATATTTCCACCCCGAGGTGCATGCCCTAACTTGGCAGGGTTATGTTGCTCATATCATGCATATGGTATCTTGCATTGCTATGTCATTTGCTTAGTTTAGACATGCTTTGTGTGAATGCCAGCTGTTTAGTGTCTAATTACCATATATGTGAATTATGCAATGACATCTTGTTGCAAGACATTATATATGTGAGTTATGCAATGTTATATTGTTGCAAGGCATTATGTATCTGAATTATGCAATGCCATGCTGTTTAGGCAAGCGTCATATATGTGAATTATATCATGCCATCCTTTTTTTGTAATTCTCATTGCTTTTGTTGACAATGTTTGTATATTCAACTGCTCTTCCTGTGCATCCGCCATTTGAATTGGTGATGGAGAAATCTGGAGTGAAAACAAGTTCTTCAGAGCAGACAATGCTACCTGCTGAAGCAGATATCTTGCTGGTTACATATAGCTCTTCAGAGGAGGATTCAGAGGCAGATGACCAGTCCTATTATCCCCCTCAGGTGTATGCTCAAACTTGGCAGGGTTATATTACTCATATAATGCATATGTTGTATTGCAATGCTTGGTTTTTACATCATATACACAATATTGAATGCCATCTCCTTAGTTAACACATCATATATGCGATTGCCCTCTGCTCACTTCCTTAGTATATAAATCATATATTTGAATTATGTCATGCCATGATGTTTACATAGACAGCATGTATCTGAATTTTGGCATGCCAACCCATTTTCTAAAGACATAATATAGTTATTTCATCTCATCCAGTTTACATAGTCATCATATTTTAAATTATGTCATTCTATCTGTGAATTATATCATGCCATCATGTTTCCATCGATGGCATGTTTGTGATTTATGGCATGCCAACCACTTTAATAGACACATCGTGTAGTTATATCATGTCATCCTGTTTACATAGTCATCATATTTTGAAGTATGTCATTCTATCCTGTTTAGTTAGCCATCATACATGTGAAATTGTGTCATGCTATCCTGTTTAATTAGCCATCATATATGTGAAATTATGTCCTGCTATTATGTTTGCTTAGACAACATAAATGTGAATTATTTCATGCCCTATTTTCTTCCCTACTATCCATTGCACCTGTCTATCTTACAATGTTTGTACATTCAATTACTTTTCTTGTTTATCAACCATTTCAATTGGAGGGAGTGATGGCAGTATCTGTGGGAGTAAAAACACGGTCTTCAGAAAAGATCGTGCTACCTATCGATGCAGATAGAACCACGATTGTACTTGCCAAAGAACCAGCCCTACCACACATAACCCACACTCATGCCGATTGTACCCCTTCCCAGTTGGACAGAGAACCAGCTACACCCCTTCTAACCCCAACCCCAGCAGATAGACACCCAGTTCCCGTTGACACAGCACCGTCTCCACCACAGAGCAACCAAACACGAGCAGTTAGTAAGGCAACTGCAGTGCCCAAATCACGAGGACCACAACTCTGAACACAAAGTCAACGCTTAAAGCAGAAGAAGAATTGTTCTCAGGTCAAGTTTCGTAGCTATGGTTCATACTAATTTGCTCTTACATCACTTTATTTACTGATACCAACCAATTTCAAATTTGAAGGATGCAATTGAAACTCCAATGGTGCAACAGGTGTGTTTTAAAACTGTTTCTTCAATGTGTTTTGCTGTTTGCTGTTGTAACTTGCTCTATGTTGATTTCAGTTTCAATTGAATGAACAGTTATGTTCTCATGCCATGCACATTACAAGTGTTGTTATTGCTGTGTAGTTTGCCACACTTATATTCTGTCTATGCTGCTTTGTCTTAAATAGATATGATTTGAACTGTATCTATCTTGATTTGGCAACATAAACTAGAATGATATAGACCATACAGTGACCATACTACATAGATATATGTTTGTTTCATGCTGTTATCCTGTCCACCTTACTACTGAACTGGTTTACCAAAATGAGTTCCATATACTACATTGTAAACCTGAGATGTGTTTGTTTGTTTCTCTTTTAGAACGCGGATAAAATATTGGAGAAGAGTACCATGTTATGCAATGGTAAAGGAAGTAAAGAAGATAAGGTTCAAGATAGTGAGACATCCCTGTTGGTCTCCAAGAAAGCTGATAAAAACTATATTGAAGACACTGAGATAACCCCAAAGTCCTATCTTGATGTAGTGTTCGAGTTACTGGCTACCACTGCTGGCACCAGCTCTTCAAACTCGTTGCCTGAATCAGTTCGGCTTCTTGAATCTCAACTTCAAGTTGAAAGACATCGATCAGATGTTATGCGACAGGAAGCCGAAGGACTGAGGAAGTCCCTGCAGAATTCAGATGCATACTTTCTGGTGCAACAACAAGCGCTGGAGGACTTAAGCGCCAAACAAGAGAAAGTTAATAAGCTTGCTAAGAATCTTGCCAGCATTATGGGTACCCAGGATATTGTTTCTTGAGCTCTTATGAAGTGGTTTCAGTTCTGGACTTGTTTTGCTGCGGCGTTTATATGCTGCTGTGTTCCCTATATTTGCACTGGTGGCGAACTTTGATGCCCAGTGGATGTAATATGTGTAATAGCCGTGATAGCCTAGTGTAAGTTGCTTGCTTATTTATTTCCTTATTGTCTTATTTATTTGTTTGCTTGTAGTCAGTGCAGTTCTTTTTCTGCGGTTTGCTAGTGGCTGCAATAACCTATTTTTAAAAACTAGGCCACAATAAACGCCACAGTAGTGACACTGGGCCTACGTGCCGTATAAACAGTGGGCCTTCTACGGGCCGTAGAAACAGTGGGCCTTCTACGGGCCGTAGAAACAGCAGGCCTTCTACAGGTCGAAGAAACAATGGGCCTTCTACGGGTCGTAGAAACAATGGGCCTTCTATGGGACGTATCATCAATGGGCCTTATACGGGCGGTATGATCGATTGGCCAAACATGGGCTAAACAGACCGCATTCTGGCCGTAAACGGGCTAGAGTTGGAATCGTCCGTTCATGGGTCGACCATAACGGGCCATCGTTAATAGGCCGTATTTGATGACGCTATGAAAACGGCCCAACGTATTAACGGACCACAAACGGGTCGACTGTAATCACGGGCTGAATTTGGCCCACAAGCAGAAAATGACAGTAACGAGCCGTAAGTAAACGAATGTTGGAAATGAGCCCAAGAATAAATGGGCTCTGAGAAGGCCGAAAGATAACATGGGCTGGAAACGGCCCAACAGAATAACGGGCCGTTAATGGGTATAAAGTTATGCATTGTTCTATACGGGCCAGTTTCACCACGGGCCGTTAATGGGTGTAAAGTGGTACACTGTTCATTATGGGCCAGTTTCACCACAGGCAGTTAATAGGCCAAGAGCTACATAGGGCCTCATATGGGCCGAAAGACATCATGGGCCATACATGGGCCAGAAGTTAAAACGGGCTGGAAGAAGGCCCAGATGACGCTACTGGGCCTAATTCGAATAGGGCATAACGAGCTTTGGGTTAGCGGGCTGTAAATGGGCTATATGCGAACAAGTCGTTAACAGGCTTTCCATGGGCCGGCCCGCCACCTTTTGACCAATTCAAACGGGCTGGCCTTTTCACAGCAATGGGCCTCTGTTGGGCCGTGCCACGTATCGACGTATCATAGGCGCCTTCTGTCCAATGAGTGGATGACATCTGTCCCAGGGATGAGCCGACACGTGTTTCCTCCAGCCAATGATGATTTTACACGTGGAAAATCCCCATTGGTCGGGGCTGTTAACAGGTTATCAGATCCAAAACCCGACCCGATAGCTTAACGGCATTCCGTTATGGTGGATGCCATGTGTCGGTCACCCTTGACGAAAGCACTTCTGTGACGCGCGATTTATCGTCATGGAAGTGGACACTTCTGTGATGATAATTTTCATAATGTCATGGAATACTTCTACGACAGCACAGGTATGACTATCTTGATTCTGTCATAAATTTGTCATGGATGTACATGCATGACAAAAAACGTGACCTACTGTGACAAACACGTGTCATCATGGAAGTGTATTTTTTTTGTAGTGGGTGCGATAATGATCGATTGAACTTACTTCTCGAGCATTTTAGTCATGATCGCATACTCCTCTGGATTTTTTCGTTTGGAGTCTATGACAGTTGCTAGTCTCTGCTCAAGCTTAATCTCTAGCAGAATAAAGTGGAACCTGCGCATGCATGCATAACTCATCAATTACATTATTATAACCTCGAGTAATAAGGAAAACCGAATATGCACAAGACAGTAACACTCACTAGTATTCGTAAGGAAAGAGTATTGTAGCTTTGTTTTGATTTCAAAGTAACGATGCGAGAAACTTGGCCTCGGTTTGTCTGGCATCATGTTTAACACTCCATTCATCCATGAGATTTGTGTTAATGAACCCAATATCACCTATCTTTTCTTCAATTCAGCGATCTTCAATCTGCATAATATAGTGAGGATAATTATGTATACATGCAATGAAAGAGATGAGCTATATATAGAGACTTAACTAATTACAGACAAGTGGTACTTACAGACAGTAGCAAGTGATGATTGTTTTATCGAGGGCCTTTTGATTGTAGAACTGGAAGAACTCCTCAAATGGAACTGACAACAGATCAATTCCAACAAGGCCGTGCTCCTCTTTAACCAATAGCGACAAAGTATTTTTCCCAGACTTCGTGTAGATGTCCATGTACCAATCATGGAGTCTTCACATCATCGTTGTTAGGGAAGTACCAGGTCTGACGAGAGGCTTCCCGTGCTCAAATCTTAATATGTCCACCTCCATTGTTCCAAAAATTATTGCATCGTCGTCGGCCATGTAATCTCCAGGGTTGGTACCATGCAGCACCCCCGGAAGATTAGCGACGATATCGCTAGACACAGTGAGCAGGGGACACGATTTCTTCGCTTGTTTGCCGAGCTGGGGAATTTGTTTCCCTTTTGTTCGTTCTGCTTATGGCTATACTGCCCCCCGTTCTAGAGGCTTGACAGACGATGGACCGTATCTGTATTGCCTCCCGCCTCTGGCTATACTGCTAGATGCCAGAGCAGCCGAAGCGGCTGCGGGTGCCTTCTTTCGTTCGTTAAGAGGCGGAGCAGCCGAAGGCGGACTGCTACGACGCGCCGGAGCAGCCAGAGCGGCGACGTACCCGCGAGTGGATCTCTGTGGCGGAGCGACAGGGCAGGTTGAGACCACCTAGGTGAGAGGTGGGCCTGGCCCTAGTCGGCGTCCGTGGCTACTTCAAAATAACATGCTTAACGAAATCTTGGTATTTGATTTGAGTCTGGCCATTGGCCTATACGCACTAGCCAACTACGCGGGAACCGTTATGGGCACTCAACGTCTTGGTATCAGCCAAAGCCTTCTTGACATCAGCAACTGAGCGGCGCGTGCCGGGTTGGACTAGAACGCCTGCTCTTGTATAAGGGAGGCTAGGTCTGCTCACCGGCTGCGTACGATTTGGGGTGTGCGGCATAGGTCTGCTCACCGGCTGCATGCGATGAGCCAAGACCCCTGCGTGCATAGGATTTGGACCGGTGTGCTGACCTCTCTGTTGTGCCTAGGTGGGGTTGCGACGTGTTGACCTTCCGAGGCCGGGCATGACCCAAGAAAGTGTGTCCGGCAAGAGGGATCGAGTGTGTTTGGAAATGTGGTGCACCCCTGCAGGGAAGTTTATCTATTCGAATAGCTGTGTCCCTCGGTAAAAGGACGACCCGGAGTTGTACCTTGACCTTATGACAACTAGAACCGGATACTTAATAAAACACACCCAGAAAAGTTCCAGAGACAACCCGGTGATCACTTTCCCACAGGGCGACGAGGGGAGGATCACCGGGTAGGATTATGCTATGCGATGATACTTGGTGAACTTCAATCTACTCTTTTCTACATGCTGCAAGATGGAGGCTGCTAGAAGTGTAGTCTTCGATAGGACTAGCTATCCCCCTCTTATTCTGGCATTCTGCAGTTCAGTCCATCGATATTGCCTCTTTACACATATACCTATGCATATGTAGTGTAGATCCTTGCTTGCGAGTACTTTGGATGAGTACTCACGGTTGCTTTGCTCCCTCTTTTTCCCCCTTTTCCTCTTCTTCTCGGATGCCGCAACGACGTTGGAGCTCAGGAGCCAGACGCCACCATCGACAATGACCCCTACTACACCGCGGGTGCCTACTACTAAGTTCAGGCCGCCGCCGATGAGGAGTAGTTTAGGAGAATCCTAGGCAGGAGGCCTCCGCCTCTTTCGATCTGTATCCCAGTTTGTGCTAGCCATCTTATGGCAACTTGTGTAGCTTATGTCTGTGCTCAGATATTGTTTCTTCCGCTGACTCGTTTATGTTCGAGAACTTGTATTCGATCCCTCGAGGCCCCTTGCTTGTAATATGATGCTTGTATAACTTTTTTTTACTTTTTAGAGTTGTGTTGTGATATCTTCCCATGAGTCCCTGATCTTGATTGTACACATTTGCATGCATGATTAGTATACGACTGAATCGGGGGCATCACAAGTTGGTATCAGAGCCGACTACCAGTAGGAATCCCCCTTCCACACTCCTTGGCCGAAGTCGAGTCTAGTCACTACAAAGCTTTTACTAACATGGCTGTGAGTTTTACGGGCCCACGTCGCCATTGGGTGGTATTAGGAACTTTTACTCCTCGACCTTTAATCTGGGGCTCTGAACTCTCTTCTACTCGGGTTAAATGAATTTACTAACTCTAACATTTGGATCCCGTGACCACATTCACCACAAAGTTGGATAAGCCATAGTTATTCCTTAGAATAGTATTTTGAATAATACCCACATTGTCATTTGACTCCATTGAAACATCTTTGTTTTCGGATGGAACCCATGAGTCACATCGTGCGCCACACAATGGCCATTGGTGCCTCAGGATCACCCGCTGTGCTAGCTGAGATCAATGTTGGGGATATCGCTTATCGGGAACTTATCGTTCGACCCATGATAAGGGGTAAATCGGCTAATTTATCGGCATATCGGCCGATTTATCACCATATCCAGTACCATGCCGTCGTTCACCTCTACTCTCGGGAGTATGACTCCACTACTGTGCTGCTCACCGCCCATGGTGTTGGAGTGACCATCGATATGGAAGTACACGATGCTGCTTATGCTGCTCTGGCACATCTTCGTGGAGAGTATTAGGAGTTGTACACTTCCCCTTTCAGGCACATTGCTATCGCATCCGACGTTGGTGCGGAGGGATACTACACTGCTGCCTACTCCAATGTCACCCGAGAGCCCTTCCACCATCAGAACCTGGTTCTGCATGCTGATGGGCTGGACCGAGCTAACTGAGCTCTTCGCCACGAGTTGTACACCACCCATCAACACCTTTACAATGCTCTGACACTGTTGCACCCCTTTGTCCAATCTAGACAGCTGCCGCGTTCTGCGATCTACCCAGCCAGGATCGTGATGCCCCATGGTATCAGTTGGCCAGAGGTGGGATGATACGCTCCTGCACATGGTCCTCTTCTGCCACTTGAGCGTCGAGTTCTACACCAGAGTATCCGCGGACCCCAGGATGTTGATGTGGAGGACTATCCATCGCGTCACTACCAACTGTCAGGCTACGACTTCCTCCACAGTTCCTCCTGGGACTGATGTAGTCTTGCTTATTAGTATTTGATGCGTTCGGTGCGAGCCTGCGTGCCGCCTATGATGACTTAGTCTATGTACTAAAATCTGTGTACCAAACTCTATGTCCGACCCCTTTTGTAAATTATGCCGACTACTATGTAGTATCTATCTTGCTCCTTTCTTTATGCATGTTTCATCATGAATGATTCTTGTCTATGCAAATTTCTCAATGCTGAACTACCACTGTTATATATTAGCAGGATGGTTAGACCAGGTGGTCGTGGCGGCGATGCCCCACCACCGCCTGAGTACATGGCTGGTATGATCCATTAGTTCGAGCTGAGCCGCCAGTTCATGGAGAATATGATGGCTCAGTTTCCTCTCCCAAATGGGAACCAGCAGCCAACCCCAGTAACTCTGCAGGATTTCATGCGCCTCAACCCAACTATCTACCGCAGCTCAAATCAGCCTCTGGATGCTGATGACTAGCTCCGCGACATCACCTATGAAATGGAGTCTGCTGATGTAGCCCCTGCCAGCTATGTTACCTTTGCTTCCTTCTTCCTGAAGGGACCCGCTGCTCAATGGTGGGACAGCCACAGGAGTAGTCTACTGCCTGGAACAATCATCACCTCGCCAGACATCCAAGATGCTTTCCGTGCCCGCTTCATTCCTCAGGGAATCATGGACCGGAAGAAGCGTGAGTTCCGCAACCTCACCCAGGGCAACAAAACTATGGAAGCTTATCAGCGGGAGTTTCTGGACTTATCTTGCTATGCTGAAGAGGACATTGCAACTGATGCTCGCAGACAAGAGACGTTCCATGACAGACTACAAGCTGACATCAAACTCGCACTTCTAGTGCATGAGTTTTCCGATTTCGCCACCTTGGTGAACAAGGCCATCAATGTGGAAACTGGCCTGCAGGAACACCAGAGCTCTCATAGGCGCAACCATGACACGGGCTCATCTTCGGGCCCATCCTCGCAGAAGCGTAGGATCCGGATTACCAACAGCATGTACCAACCAAGTGCACCTGCTCCAAGGTAGTCCTATGCTGCATCGCGTCTGCCTCCTCGACCACCTAGGCAGCCAAGACTTCTAGCTCCACCACCACGAGCTCCTGCTCCCACTCCCAATAATCGTCTGTGCTTCAGGTGTGGTCAGCCAGGACACCGTGCTAGGGACTGCAACCAGAACCAAAATCAACTGGCCCTTCCAGCAACTGGCCGTGGAAACAACCAGCCTCGCAACAACAATGCCAAGTCTTATGGTCGTGTTCATGCCAACCATGTTGATCTGAAGGAAGCTCAGGACCAGCATGCTACTGTGATGGGTACACTCCTTGTAAATTCAGTACCAGCATCCATTTTATTTGATACGGAAGCATCGCATTCATTCATGTCATAAGAGTTTGCATACAAGCACGACCTTAAATGTGAGGTCACAAACACTCCACTACTGGTAAAAAACCCCGCCGGGCAGTGTCAAACCTCTATTGTTAGTCAAAACGTTCCCGTTGAAATTGAAGGTTTGGAATTCTATGCCTCTCCCATTATCCTGAAGTCATCTAACATCAACCTCATTTTGGGTATGGATTGGTTGAAAGAGCATATTGCTTCTATAGTTTGCGCCACTAAGACCGTCCATCTGCTACACCCTTCTGATGAAATAATTAGCTACAATGCTCGTCTGGTTCAGAATGCCGAGCAAGGCTTTATGCGTTGAATGCATTGAATGCTACACCACTCGAGGGCATTGAAAACATTCCCGTCATGCGTGAATTCCTTGACGTCTTTCCTAAAGATCTTCCAGGGATCCCCCTGCTAGAGCTGTCGAATTCATCATCGACTTGAAACCAGGCACCACTCCTATAGCCAAACGTCCCTACAAGATGCCGTCACATGAACTCATTGAGCTTAAGGAGGAAATCGACAAATCTCTACGAAGTGGTTTTATTCACCCAAGTTGCTCTCCTTGGGGAGCACCTTCTCTCTTTGTTAAGAAGAAGGATGTGACAAACCGATTGGTCCAACACTACCATCCTATTAACCAAGCTACCATTCAGAACAAATATCCTCTTCCTCGGATCAATGATCTGTATGATCAACTGGCGGGTTCGTTAGTGTTCTCTAAACTTGACTTGAGGTTGGGTTACCACCAGATCCATGTTCGCAAAAAGGATATCCCAAAGACTGCATTTGTGACTCTCTATGGATCATACGAGTACACCATCATGTCTTTTGGATTAACCAATGCTCCAGCCACCTTCTCTCGTCTGATGAACTATATCTTCATGGAATACCTCGACAAGTTTGTCGTGGTTTATCTGGATGATATCCTTGTATATTCCAAGAATGAAGAAGAACATGCTGAACATCTTCGTCTTGTTCTAGAAAAGCTTAGAGAGCATCAACTCTATGCCAAGTTCTCCAAGTTTGAATTCTGGCTTCCTGAAGTAACCTATCTTGGGCATGTCATCTCCAAGGATGGTATTGCTGTCAACCCCGAGCGAGTTCAGGCTATTCTCAATTGGACTCCTCCAAACAATGTCAAACAAGTCAGAAGTTTTCTCTGACTCACCAGCTATTGCCGTTGATTCGTCGAGAACTTCTCCAAGACTGCTAGACCTTTGACTAACCTGCTTCATAAGGGCGTCAACTTCCAGTGGACAAAAAAGTGTCAAGAAAGTTTCCATGCGCTCAAAGACAAGCTGACCTCTGCCCCAGTGCTTGCTCCTCCAAATACTAAGAAGGACTTTGTCATTTATTGTGATGCATCACGTCAAGGCTTAGTCGCTGTCCTAATGCAGGAGCGCAGCGTGATTGCTTATGCCTCTCGTCAATTGCACCCTCATGAAGAGAACTATAAAGTTCATGACCTCGAGCTTGCTGCCGTTATACATGCACTAAAACAGTGGCGACATTACCTTCTCGATAATCGTTGCGAGATCTTCACTGACCACCAAAGTCTAAAATATCTGTTTACTCAGCCACACCTGAACCTCCGTCAACAGAGATGGATGGAGACTATTGCAGATTTTAACTTGGGTATTTCATATACCCCAGGAAAGGCTAATGTAATGGCTGATGTCTTGTGCTGCAAGTCATATTGCAACCACCTCCAGGTTCACAAAGTTCAGCCCTCGTTGTTGGTGTCAAAACCGGCGGATCTCGGGTAGGGGGTCCCGAACTGTGCATCTAAGACTAATGGTAACAGGAGGCGGGGGACACAATGTTTACCCAGGTTCGGGACCTCTCGATGGAGGTAATACCATACTTCCTGCTTGATTGATCTTGATGATATGAGTATTACAAGAGTTGATCTACCATGAGATTGTAGAGGCTAAACCCTAGAAGCTAGCCTATGATTATGATTGTTGTTGTCCTACGGACTAAACCCTTCGGCTTATATAGACACCGGAGGGGGCTAGGGTTACACAGAGTCGGTTACAGAGAAGGAGATCTACATATCTGAATTGCCAAGATCGCCTTCCACGCAAAGGAGAGTCCCACCCGGACACGAGATGAAGTCTTCAATCTTGTATCTTCATAGTCCAACAGTCCGGCTGTCCGAGGACCCCCTAATCCAGGACTCACTCAGTAGCCCCTGAACCAGGCTTCAATGACGATGAGTCCGACGTGCAAGTTGTCTTCGACATTGCCAGGCGGGTTCCTTCTCCGGATACTCCATAGAAGATCTTGAATATGAGGATCGTGTCCGGCTCTGCAAAATAATTTCCACATACCACCGTAGAGAGAACAATATTTCACAAATCTAATCTGCTGACAACTTCCCATAGCGTGACATCACGCTGCGGCCCGGTCATTACGCGAACCGTTTTTCTCAACCTGCCACCGCACATATCACGAGGCAGTTTTTATTGGCACGTCCTGTCGAAGCAGAGATCGTGTCCCCTTATCACGGGATTCTCATCAATACGGGTGTGGGTAACCCAACCACGCCATCAATCATGGCGCTTGGGTAATAAGCGATTTTATCGGGCAAGCGGGGAGGCGCACATTTTCTACCGCCTTTATAAAGAGATAAGGATTCCCCTTTTTCACTCACGCCTTCTACTTCCCTCGCTCATCCATTCTCGTACGCTCGATCTCCAGCGCCCAAGTTCTCACCTCCTCCGTAAAGCTATTCCAAACATGTCTGGAGCAGGAGGCAAGTGGATGGTCTCCTCCGTTACAGAGGAGGATATCACAAAGCTCCGGAAGGTCGGATACCTGGCCGCAGACATCGCGCACCGGCTCCCGGACGCAGAGCAGATCGTCCCTACTCCGGAACCCCACGAGAGGGTTGTATTCCATTCCCACTTCGTCCGTGGATTGGTATTTCCCCTGCACCCATTTGTCCGCGGGCTCATGTTTTACTATGGGCTAGATTTCCACGATCTGGCCCCCAATTTCATCCTCAACATCTCGGCGTTTATCATCATGTGCGAGGCCTTCCTCCGCATCAAGCCCCACTTTGGCCTGTGGCTGAAGACTTTCAACGTGAAGCCGAAGGTTGTGGTCGGCCATCAAGTAGAGTGCGGAGGCTCCATGGTGGGCAAGATGCCCAACATCACTTGGCTCGAAGGCTCCTATGTGGAGATAGTGAATGGGTGGCAATCGGGATGGTTCTAGATCACCGTGCCACGCGACTCCAACTGGGCGGCGGCCCCCGAATTTCGATCTGGCATCCCCATGCAGCTCACCTCCTGGAAAAAGAAGGGATTAGCCTGGGGTGAGCCGGCTGAGCTGACCGGACTCCAGAACTGTGTCAAAAATATGATAAGCAAGAAAATCAAGCTTGTCAACATGGTCTAGGTCATGCTCTTGCGCCGGATCCTTCCGTGTCAAAGACAGACATTCAATATGTGGGAAATCGACACGGCCGAACACCAGACGTTGCGACAGCTCTTCGAAACGACACACAAAGACGTCTGGAAGGTGTTGTTCAAGGTCGACGAGGTACCTCCTGCCATTATCGAGGATTGCAGACTCAACGCAAAACGTCGCGCCAATCCGGTAAGCTATCTGTATTTCACAAGATGCTCCTTTCCCTAGTATATTCGTTGGAGGGATCTAAGCCCCCACACCAATTCAACAGGACTTTGCAGCGATAGCGGAGCGGGTCGACTGTCCAGCTCCACTACCTAAAGATCCAGCAACGGCTCTCTTAACGGAGATGCTGTTTCCGGAGCCCTATGAGGTGCCGGAGAAGAAGGCCAAGAAGAAGGCCGCGGGGACTAAGGGAGTCCTGGATTAGGGGGTCCTCGGACAGCCGGACTATATACTTTGGCCGGACTGTTGGACTATGAAGATACAAGATTGAAGACTTCGTCCCATGTCCCGGTGGGACTCTCCTTTGCGTGGAAGGCAAGCTTGGCAATTTGGATATGTAGATATCCTTCTCTGTAACCGACTCTGTGTAACCCTAGCACCCTCCGATGTCTATATAAACCGGAGGGTTTAGTCCGTAGGACAACAACAATCATAATCATAGGCAAGATTCTAGGGTTTAGCCTCTACGATCTCATGGTAGATCAACTCTTGTAATACTCACATCATCAAGATCAATGAAGCAGGAAGTAGGGTATTACCTCCATCGAGAGGTCCCGAACCTGGGTAAACATTGTGTCCCCCACCTCCTGTTACCATTAGCCTTAGACGCATAGTTCAGGACCCCCTACCCAAGATCCGCCGGTTTTGACACCGGCATTGGTGCTTTCATTGAGAGTTCCACTATGCTGTCATGATAAGGCTTGATGGCTTCTTCGATCATTTGCAACGATGCGATCCAGGGTGAGGTTTTCCTCCCCGGAAAAATCTTCGTATTTGGCGGCTTCGTACTGCGGGCCGACTCACTTGGCCATCTGGAGCAGATCGATAGCTACGCCCCTAGCCATCAGGTCAGATTTGGAAGCTTGAACTATACTGCCGACATCCGCGGAGACTTGATCTTTGACGGATTCGAGCCCATGTCAGGTGCGCCGAATAGTCACGTCGAGCATGACTTAGATCTGCCATCGAATGGTGTTCGAGAAATCACACCTATGGCTGCTCCGGCTCTTAATTCGGAGCAGATTGTGCCATCAGAGGACACGTGGATAGACCCCACCACGGAGACCACACATTTATCAGTGTTAGAGCCGAACACAGTCTTCACCTCCGAAGAGATCTGTGTCATCGGACCCTCGGACTCGCCTCCGGCCGTAGGTTCCGAACCGCATGCGTCCATGCCTATCGAATCTGATTGGGCACCGATCATGGAGTTTACCTCCGCGGATATCTTTCAGCACTCGCCCTTGGGCAACGTGCTAAATTCATTGAGGTCTCTCTCCTTGTCAGGAGACTTTTGGCGGAACTATGTTCGGCTTGAGTGGTAAGCGGACGACAAAGAAGTTCGTTGCCCACCCACCACCCACTTGGTAGCCACTGTCGATGATCTAACCGACATGCTTGATTTTGACTCCGAAGACATCGACGGTATGGACGACGATGCTGGAGAGGAACAGGAACCACCGCCCACAGGGCACTGGACAGCCACCTCATCATATAATATATATATATGGTGGACACCCCCAAAGAAAGAAATGGCGATGAGACAATGGAGGATAATCCCCGTGAGAAGCAATCTAAGCATCAATGTCATCGGCGCCGCTCTAAGCCCCTCCATAGCAAAAATAGCGGTACCGGCACAAGAGACGGTAGTAATCCGGATGGTGCCGAAGACGAAAACAACCCCGCCCAGCTAGGCTTCGAGCAGGCCGAGCAGGAGGATGGGCAAGCTAGCCCTAAGGAACAGGCAATAGATGGAGAATCAAAGGATGACAATTACATGCCCCTCTCCAAAGACGAGGTGAGCCTCAGCAACAAAGAATTCATTGTGTGTGAGGATCCCGTCGAGCAGGAGCGCTTCAAGCGCCGGCTTATAGCCCCTGCAAAAAGCCTGAAGAAAAACAGCAGTAGCTTCAAGCTGATCAAGATCTGCTAACTGATAGATGGACTGAGGTCCTGGAAGCCGAGAATACGGACTCGAGCGCCCAACCAAAAGTTACCCAAAGCGCAGGTTGCTACCTCAACTCAAGGAGGAGGCACTAAAGCCCACACTACCAGCACACGATGCGGCTGATCGGCCACCTCGTGGTCGAGACAAAGGGACATATCAGCCCGAACACCAGCCCGCACCCCGTCACCAATCAAACAATAACACTAAGGCCCGGGGCTACACGCAGGACCTGCGAGACGTATTGGAGAACAAAGTAGGACAGTCAAGATCGATCTACGGATCACGAGGGCGCGCCACAACGCATGATGATGACCGTCACATCGGATATATTAAAAACAAATCCGGCCGGGCTGAATACAATAGACCAGACTCATTTGAGCTGCGTCGTGATGTAGCCCGGCATAGAGGCGCCGCACACCCCCTATACTTCACTAATGAAGTAATGGATCATGAATTTCCAGAAGGGTTTAAACCCGTGAACATTGAATCATATGATGGTACAACAGATCCCGCGGTATGGATTGAAGATTTCCTACTCCACATTCACATGGCCCGTGGCGATGATCTACATGCCATCAAGTACCTCCCACTCAAGCTCAAAGGAGCAGCTCGGCATTGGCTGAATAGCTTGCCGGCAAACTCCATTGGCAGTTGGGAGAACCTGGAAGACACATTCCTTGAAAACTTCCAGGGCATTTATGTGCGACCACCGGACGCTGATGACTTAAGTCACATAACCCAACAGCCCGGAGAGTCAGCCAGGAAATTTTGGACTCGGTTCCTAACTAAACAGAACCAAATTGTCGACTGTCTGGATGCCGAAGCCCTAGTGGCCTTTAAGCATAACATCCACGACGAGTGGCTCGCCTGACACCTCGGCCAGGAGAAGTTGAAGTCCATGGCAGTCCTCACGACACTCATGAACCACTTTTATGTGGGCGAGAACAGCTGGCTGGCTCGTAGCAACAACACATCAAGAAATCCTGGCACTTCAGATGCCAGAGATAGCAACGGCAAGCCACGACGCAACAGACACAAGCGTCGCAACAATGGCGACAACACCGAAGACATGACAGTCAATGCCGGATTCAGTGGCTCTAAGTCCGGTCAGCAGAAAAAGCCATTCAAAAGAAACAATTTGGGCCTGTCCGGTCTGGACCACATACTCGATCGCTTGTGTCAAATTCACGGCACCCCCAATAAACCAGCCAACCACACCAACAGAGAATGCTGGGTGTTCAAACAGGACGGCAAATTGAATGCCAAAAATAAGGAAAAGGGGCTGCATAGCAATGACGACGAGGAGCCCTGGCCGCCGAACACATGAGGACAGAAGAAATTTCGTCCCCAGGTGAAAACGGTAAACATGATATACGCCACCCATATTCCCAAGCGGAACGGAAGCGTGCACTAAGGGACGTCTATGCGATAAAGCCAGTCGCCCCAAAGTTCAACCGATGGTCGTCTTTTCCGATCACTTTCGAACACAGGGACCATCCTACTAGTATCCGTCATGGCGGTTCGGCTGCATTGGCCCTCGACCCATTCATTGACGGATTCCATCTCACACGAGTCCTTATGGAGGGTGGCAGCAGCCTGAACCTGCTCTATCAGGATATAGTGTGCAAAGTGGGCATCGACCCCTCAAGGATTAAACCTACAAAAACCACCTTTAAAGGTGTCATACCAGGTGTAGAGGCCTATTGCGCGGGATCAATCACACTGGAAGTGGTCTTCAGATCTCCGGACAACTTCCGAAGCGAGGAGTTAATCTTCGATATCGTCCCCTTCCGCAATGGCTATCACACACTGCTCGGACGAACCGCATTCGCCAGATTCAACGCGGTACCGCATTATGCATACCTCAAGCTCAAAATGCCAGGACCTCGCGGGGTTATAACAGTTAATGGAAACACAGAACACTCGCTCCGTACGGAGGAGCACACTACGGCCCTAGCAGCAGAGGTACAAATCAGCCTTCTTAGGCAGACCACCAATTCGGCGATAAAGCCCCCGGACACCGTCAAGCGAGTCCGGAGTACCCTGCAACTGGATCGTCTAACACATCCGGAGCTCGACTAGCAATTCAGCCTCTGTCCTAGTCCCAGTCAAGCGGCAAAATTTGTGCCGCACGTACATAATTACGCACTCAAAATACCATGGGCATAGGCGGAGGCACGGCTACGACATGGTCCACAATGCGGCTCAACCGCCGCAGGTTCCGTATATCTTCACACCTTTTCTTTTCAGGTCCCTATATTCGGGAGGCTCTTCCGATAGTCCGACTGTCGGACCCATAGCGGGATGGAAATACCAAGGAAGCAAGAAGCTTCGACGCATAAGGGAATACCCAGGTGGTCTCTGATAACGATCGTTATACCTGTTTTACATACCCACACGAAGCTTGCCCTTGGCTAGGACATGTCAAATAGTCCTACCTTGCTTATCACACTACTTGTATACATACGCTTCGACGTATTATTTAAAATGGAAAATAATGTACGGCGTCAGCTTATTATTACGTTTCTTTATCTTTTTTCCCTTGACTGCTTATTTATTACAAATTGGACCCGTACATTTTGGTACGTTGAACTAGCTAGGGGCTTTAGTGTCCCCATAACACGGCAAGAAAAGTCCGAACACTTTCGATAGTGTGGCACCCCAAACTTATAGCATTATATGCATCAGCTCCGAATCATGTCTTGGGTCAATAGTTGGGTTCGCCTGGCTCCCATGTTTTGGTACCTTACGTTCCACTATATCGGCTAAGGTAGCACAGGGAGAACTACTGCGATTGTGTCCCGGTTCTTCCGGACGAGCACCTTAGTAGAGAAAGTCGAAAACTGACTGTCATGATGCGGCGAGAGCTGGTTGCTATTCGAGAGGTCTCAAATCCTTAAAGATTTTTTCTGCTTCGGGCGAGGAATCGGACTTGTCTGATTTAGGCGTGTATAGCACCCCAAGTTCGGGCTTCCGAATACTAGGGGCTTCACCAAAATTTGAAATTGTAGACTTCTATGGCTAAGTGAGAGTGATAAAGCTGTATAGTCCGATTGCCTTGTTCGTTGCGCTAAACACCTCCTTAAAGGACCAAAAATTTGGATGAAGAGTGTTTAGATTTATCTGAACACCCTAGTACTAGTAACATGAGGGCAGAAGCCGACGACTAGGCAACTCTCAGATTTTATAAACGGCCGGACAGAAGGTAATATTTTAAATCAACAAGCATTACATAGTGCACATGAACTCGTTTTCACATTACAAGATCAAATGAGTACATTCATTCAAATATTACATCCTTAGCACATTCCTCCGCCACAAGGCGGGCGCCCTTCACGACACCCTCATAATACTTTTCGGGGTGGCGGTGCTCCTTGCCTTTCGGTGGCCCCTGCCTCACCAGTTTCTCGGCATCAATCTTCGCCCAATGCACTTTCGCACGGGCGAAGGCCCTGCGCGCACCTTGAATGCAGACTGACTGCTTAATGCCTTCAAGACGCAGACAGGCATTCACAAGGCGCTTTACCAAGCCGAAGTAGCTGCTGGGCAGGGGCTCACCAGGCCACATCCGGACTATAAGATCCTTCATGGCCAGTCCGGCTGCCTTGTGAAGTTTGACCAGTTGCTTCAGCTGGTCGCTCAAGGGCATTGGATGTTCGTTCGTAGTATACTGAGACCAGAACAACTTCTCTGCCGAGCTCCCTTCTTCGGCCCGATAGAACTCCGCGACATCCGATATGCTGCGCGGCAGATCTGTGAATGCTCCTGGAGAGCTTCGAATTCGGGTAAGTAAAAGGAAAGTCTCCTTCACATGCTTGCTTTGCATAATGAATGCCTTACCCACCGCTATCTTCTTCGCCGCCTGAATCTCCTGAAGGGCTTTCTAGGCTTCGGCCTTGGCATCTTGTGCGTTCTGGAGGGCCTTCGCAAGCTCGGACTCTTGCGTCTTAGAGTCACGCTCCAAGGACTCGTATTTGTTGACGAAATCCTGGAGCTCTTGTTGGACCTCGTCAACTCGGGCCTCTTTCTTTTCACGCTCGATTCGCTCCTTGGCCGCTTTCTCTTCGGCCTCAGACAGCGCCTTTTTCAGGGCCACCACTTCGGTCGTGGCCGCTATTAATGTTCATGACGATTCTATGAGCTAAAACCATTTTTCTTTATCAATATACAGACGGGGTATCACTTACCTTTGTTTTCCTTGAGCTGCCTCTTCATGAGGCCGAGCTCTTCCTCGTTCCGCTCCAGGTCCCGCTTCTGTCCGGAGGCCTTTGCAGTATGGGCGGCAGCGGCCAGCAGTGATGCTTTCTTATTCACATAGACATATTCTGATTAGACTCCTATGGATGTTATTTGATCCTCTGTTCGGCCTTTCTTTCAGAACACTAAACAGAGCATCAGGGGCTACTGTCTATGCTGTGATACTTTCTCAAAATTTGATTACTTACCTCAAAGCCTGTTAGGAGGCTGGCGCGGGCTTCGGTCAGTCTGCCTTTGGCGAACCGAACCTTCTCGATCACCGCACTCATGATGGCGTGGTGCTATTCGTCAATGGAAGCACCGCAAAGCGCTTCCAGCAAGTTGTCCGATGCCTCTGGATGGATAGAGGTCATCGGCACATGCGGCTCGCCCCCCTTAGTAAGGGGCTGCCTACCTGAATCCGGAACCACTGGAGGTTCTAGTGCAGTATCCGGATGGGGGCCAGACTTGCTGCGGCCCCCGTCATCAGAATCCATGGGGGTCTTCCCCCTCATGTGCCCGACATCGGGGATTTCGCCTTGGGGCGTCTCCAGAACTGTCTCCCCCTGGTCCGGTATCCTCTGAGACAACACCTCGGTGTCGTCCACGGGACGGGGGGTGGTGGCCGTCAGGAGTGAATCACTGTTCATCGCCGACTGGCTCAAGGACCCATCCGAGGAGGATGCGCCGATGTGGGCTTTGGACGGACTGCACAATCATATTTGATACGAGAAGAAGCAATAAAGCAAAACATACTATCGTGGAATTAACACGTTAGATGTCCTAGTGAGAGGACTTAGTCATGGAGCCATCGCAACAAGATTAGCTTAAAGGGGTTAAACCGGACAAAGGACACGAGGAGTTTATACTGGTTTGGCCCCTTGCGGTGAAGGTAAAAGCATACGATCCAGTTGTGGTGGAATTGATGGGATCTCGATGAGCAGGGAGCGAATCCGCTTTACCTATCTCTCAAGTTGTTGTTTCTTGTCCCTGAACTGCCACTGGGTCGTCCCTTTATATACATTGGTTGACACCCGGCGGTTTACAGAATACCGATGCCGGCTCACACATGTGTCCGGCTCGGTTTCTACCTGTCCCTAACTTACAACACAAGTTACATATCTCATGGCGGTTTATGTCTATGGGCCCTAATCTGCCCTTGGGCTCTAGGCCTCTAAGCTTCAATAGTAAAGCGCCATACTCCTTGTCTTCATGGGCTTCAATACGGATGTGCATAATCCGGCCCCTCCTAGGAGGTTTATACTCAGTAGTTATATCCCCGACATTAGGCCCCAGATTGATTTGAACCTGTTCATGCCAATCTTCAACCCTTAGAAAAACTCCTTGATCTTCAAAGAACCTTGTAAACTGCCATGACATCATTTCCATATGCACTTGGTAAACCGCCATGACGTCATCTTTTAAGATTGTAATAAACAACCGTGATGTCATCTCTATAAAAAACCTGTAAATACATTCTTTTTCATTAATGACCCTCTGAAAACTGAGGCGACAGCTATGTCAGATATCCATTTTTTGGGTTCCTCGATTCCCGCGCCTGTCACTTATCCCTTCGCCTTATAAATATGGCCAAGGGTCATTCTTTTCTTTCCCCTTCGTGCCCCTTTGCCTCATCGTCTTCCTCGCGTCGCCTCAAAGCTCGAGGGCAGCCGCCGCCGTCGACCTTCGCTTCCACACCGCCAATAGCCGATGCATCAACTTGATCGGACCAGAGAAAACGCGACGCCTTCTCCGCTGTTCAGCAGCGTCAGTAAGTATTTCTCTTCTCATATAACAGATCTGCATTAGGGCTTCCGCCGTTCATCAACGTTCTTCACCATTCCTTGATTTCTTCTTTTAGATCACGTAGTTTGATATGAATCTCTTAGTAAAGGCGAGCAACAGTAGTTTAGCATCCCTTTCCAATCACAGAAGATACCCTTCTTTGCATAAGATCCCTTCTGACACATGTGTTCCTTTGCTGTCGTGATTTTAGGTTTAAAATTTATCTCCTTTTTAGAACTGCGATAGATCCAAAATTACAACACCATCTTGTGAAATCTTTTTGTACAACACTTAGGAATTTTTCAGATCTGTAACTTGCACACCATTGTAGGCGGTTTATACTTTTAGAAAATGACAACCCGTCAGCTACCATTAGCCCTCTTTTTAAACCGCCAACTCATCCTTAATATAAAACTCCGGGTTATCATGCTCATAGGTTTCAATTTGTTTTTCCTGTCTTTTAAACCGGATTGCCTGCATCAATAAAAACCTTAAACCGGCCTTGGTCCTCTTTTCTATCTTCCTGTTCAAATGGCCAAGACGTTTTATGCTTGCAATTGGGTTCCTTCCCGGGTTACCGAAGGGCAACTGACTGGGTATGTTGTGTCTGGCGCTTTAGCAAGCAAGGAAACCATCCACTGGAGAGTCCCCGGTTTAGAAAATCCTCCCGAGCCTCAGAATGATGAAATGATTGTTTTTACTCATCATCTGAATCGAGGGTTCAGCCCTCCCGGATGAAAAAAATTTCGCTATGTGCTTGCCAGCATCCAACTCCACCCTCAAGATATTGGACCAAACTCTGTGTCCAATATTTGCGATTTCCAAGTGTTTTGTGAGGCCTATCTTGAAGAAGAACCCACAATTGAATTGTTTTGAGATTTCTTTTATTTGAACCGTCGCACAGAATTCACAGACGGACCCAACACTGAGCTTGGTGGGATGGCAATTCAAAAGAGGAGAGATGTCAGTTTCCCTCACGCCAAGCTTCATAGTCAACCCAAGGACTGGAATCAGACTTGGTTTTACTGTAAAGACACATCTCCAACCGGCGAAAATCCTCTGTCGGGTTACCGCCCTCACTGTCTTAGCAATACTCATCCGTTCCCTTAGAGGCCGACTGCCCAGGAACGGTCCAACTATGCACCACAACTCTCAAAACTCAGAGCCTTTATGGCAAACGGTTTAACAGGTGTTGACTTTGTCCGTTGTTGGATATATTGGAGCGTTCTGCCTTTAAGCCGGCGCCCCGGTTTAATGTGTGAGTACACAGGGGACATGAAAGATCCTCAAAGTCATATTGATATTCAGCTAACAGAGGATGAAGTTACCGAAGCTGTTAAGAAAATACTGAATGAACCGGAAGTTGTCTGCAATCGAGTAGGGCTCAGTCCCTTCTGCACTTCCAATAAACCGCCAGCTGTAAGAATTGCCTCATTTTTACCTTAATCCATCCTTTCTTATATATTCCTTTATAATTTATTATCCATCTGTGCAGGGCGATGACCTGTTCTGGAAGAAGAAATCACAAGATAAACCGGCCAAGCCCCAGGATAAACCGGCAAGTGCACCCCGCAGCAAGACTAAGGCTACAAAGAAGCTAGCGAAGAAGAAAACCGCCGAACCCTCTGATTTGCCCAATGATGAAGAACTTGATGACCCGGACTCAGAGGTAGAATTAGATTCTCTTGGTTCTTTTTTCATACACCTCATTGACAATGATTATTATCAGGATGATGCGGAAGCTAGCCACGCTAGAGATGTAGAGGTAATTGTTCTATCCTCCGATTCAAATCATGTGCTAGTACCAAAACTTCGTCGAGTAGTCCGAAAAGTAAAACGTTCACACCCTCTTGCTCATTTGGATCTGCACTTTTCATTGAATACACAGCAGCAAGAAGCTCGCCGCACAACCCGGCACAGTGGTCAAGTGGTTACTTCATCCGGTTTACCATATTCCCCGGTTCGCAAGCGTCGTCAAGAGGTCTCTTGTACTTCTAATACACTTTATCCCAAGGCGGATTACTTCCGATATCCTCTTAATCTGTCTGATTTGAATTATCAGGGAACTTCCAATTCATCCTCCGGCGATTCATCAACCACACAGATGCCTCCACTCAAGACCATTCCTGGGTAAGCATAATAGACTTATTTTTTATGCCTTGAATCGGTTTATTGTACTGACCTCTGTATTTGTTCTTTTTAGTGCCAAAGCTAGACTTAGCAAAAACGCAAAGCTGACTACACCGACTGATGATAATCCGGCCACTGAACGGGAGAGGACCTCAGAGGCTCTTGATCAAAATGCTGACATTGCTCTGGATGACCAGGTACCTCAGGGTTAGGATACTTTTCTTGATCCACTAGAAATAAATCCAACAAGCCAGCATGCTGATCCGCCAAGCCCAGCTACCGATCCACCAAGCCCAGCAAAAGCATCTGCCAAACCGCCAAGCCCAGATAAGACTGTTGAAGGCACGACAGATGATGTTGTGATTACTGGCTTTGGCCATACCACTCCTGGCAATCCTGTCGCTTTATCGAAGCACAGTGCAAAAGAAGAATTTTCCGCTGTGGACAAGGGCAAATGGAAAGCATATTTGTCAAGCTATGCCCATCTCTCTACTCAGGACATTCATTCTAGATATCTAAACCGTCTGTATACCAACCATGATTATGAAGCCGGTTTAGTAAACCTGATGAAAGAGCGATATGAGGTAAATACTTGTTCCATTGAATAACTTCTTTTTTCCTTATATCCTGCTTCAATTATCAACTCTAGTAGCCCCAAGGGTCGTTTCATCAATATGAATGTGAACCGAGACTTGTAGTAAGAGAAGATTGGATTTTGCTTGTGTAGCTCCTATAAACCTGTTTATACCTTTAGGATAGTTCGGTTTATACATCAGAATTCCTTTCAGTCATTAACATGATCCGGTTCATGCAGCAAAATTTTATAACCTTGAATTGATCCGATATGGATTAGCCCCCAAGTGCCAAGTATATAACCTGTTGTATGCTTCGGACTTAAAATATCATTTGAGAAAAAATCAATCTGCATTAGCCCCCAAGTGCCAAGTGTGTAACTTGTTATGTGCTTGGGACTTTGAAAAAAATATTACCAACTTAGTGTCTGTCTTTTCCAGGTTGACTTGACCAACAAAGATTCTCAGATCGCTGATCTCCAGGAGAACATCAAGTCCCAGCAAGCCGAAACTTCAAAGGCCAAAGAAGAGCTGAAGGGCGCTTTAACATCCATGGAGCAATTGAAGGATGGCTTCAAAGGCGAGCGAGTGCATTGGGAGGATGAAAAAGCCACTTTGCTGAAGCGGGCGGAAGGTGCTGAAGCGGCACTTAAACTGGTGGCGGAAGAGCTAACTGGCTTGAAGCGGCAAATCAACGCTATGACTTCTGCCATATTTGGTAAGTAGCCTTGCCGTGAACCATACTTAATCATCCTTGAAACCTCCATTTAATAATATTGTAACCATTGCAGGTAGTCGTGTTGCCCATCTCGGTTCAGATATGCGCAAGAAATTGAAGGCTGCCTATACCTTGATAGAGCAATTATATATCGGGTGCTCAATGGGTCATCTGCACAGCCTCATACAATAAACAACCGCCAACATTAATCAAGGACACATTGGCCAAGCTATCCATGACACCTGCCCAGCTAGAAGAAGTGAAGAGATCTGCTGCAAGGGCTGGCGCTTTGTCTGCACTGACTCTGGCTAAGGCTTGGATAACTGATCTTGATCCGAAGGACATTGGAAATGGCTATCCTAGTCAAAAAGAGGATGGGTCGGAATTTGACAATGATGCCCTTAAAGCCTTAACAAAGGAGATGTGTCTGCTTGCAAGTAAACTGGCCGAAGAGACTGATTTGTCTTTCCACCGGTCCATCTATGATGCAGACAACAGACGGATCAATGCGTCGGTTTATGAAGCCCAAAATCTAATCCCGCCAATCTGTAAGCATATTTATGCCCCTGATGTTGAACCGTCAGATCTTATAAGCGATGAAGCTTTCTTCCGAGCTTTGTTTGGAATTGACTAGGCAACAATTGACTTCCAGCCACTGGGTGGGGTGGCGGACGTTGAATCGGCGCAGGACGATCCACAATCTTCACATCAAGCTGAAGAAGAATCATAATCCGGAAGCCGGTTTATCGTCTACGCACTATCCTCTGTACGAGAAACAATTATCCTTTTGGGCATTTAAAACACCTTGTAATAGGCTAGCTTGAAACACTTGGTCTGCTATGCCATCGTGCATAGCTTGAAACACTTGGTCTACTATGCCATCGTGCATAGTTACTTTCCCGAGACTGTCAATCTGTCATGATATGCAATGTCTGCTTATGATCTTTAATAGTTTTGTGCAATCCTATTTTTTGCATGTGATAAACTTAAAATTGCCCTGGCGGTTTACCGTTGGACGGGTTATGATACCCAATATAAAGCTAGAGTTTATAACCAAGGTTGTAAAACAATGAAATATGAAATATATCATACCTGTGATATTGAATCACATCGTTGGTTTACCAACTTTTTGTAGTAAGGGTGATAACCCAAATCTTGAGTGTTGATAACTCCCACCATGCCATGCTGGTTTATAATAAGCCATGTCGGGTTTTGATAAACACTGGATGATCATCCTGGCAACTTATAGTCAATGCCAGGCCGGGTTAATGAGCACCGGTTTAAGATTGGTGGTGTACCAACAACTGATAGTTGAAAGCCACGCCGGTTTAGCAAACACCGGGTTACATTGATGACTTATAGTCAGGCCGGGTCAATAGACGCCGGTTTATCTAAAAACCTTATCAAAGGAGAAAAAACTTGAAAAAACAAAAGCAAATGAAAACTTGTAGTCGAGGCTTTTCAAGGGCTGCCAGGCCCAAATTCGAGGCTTTTCATGGGCTGCCAGGCCGCTGAGTTAAACCATTTTACAAAGCCTTTTAAGATGGACCTCACATTAACCAATCGTCATTTTAATTTTGACAAGTTCAGGGTCTGTATAAGATTGACTTGTCAAATGTTCGACGGGTCATACCAGGATTACCTTGATGGAATGGCTTACTTGATGAAGGCAGGTTAACCCGGTGTTTTAGGTGAATACACCTGGCTTCCAAGCCTGGCTTGATAGCCTATTACAAGGGTCCTTTCAAACTCTTTGTTGCTGTGCACAAAGAGCCCCCAGGTAACATTGTGAGCTGTGCTCAGTGGGTACCTATGTTTGAGCTGTGCGTGGCAACCGAATCTCTTTCGTCCCTTGGGTGTGAAGCTTGAGGGAGTCCTGGATTAAGGGGTCCTCGGACAGCCGGACTGTTGGACTATGAAGATATAAGATTGAAGACTTCGTCCTGTGTCCGGATGGGACTCTCCTTTGCGTGGAAGGCAAGCTTGGATATTCGGATGTGTAGATTTCCTTCTGTGTAACCGACTCTGTGTAACCCTAGCCCCCTCCGGTGTCTATATAAACCGGAAGGTTTAGTCCGTAGGACAACAACAATCATAATCATAGGCTAGCTTCTAGAGTTTAGCCTCTACCATCTCGTGGTAGATCAACTCTTGTAATACTCATATCATCAAGACCAATCAAGCAGGAAGTAGGGTATTACCTCCATCGAGAGGGCCTGAACCTGGGTAAACATCATGTCCCCTGCCTCCTATTACCATTAGCCTTAGACGCACAGTTCAGGTCCCCCTACCTGAGATCCGCCGGTTTTGACACTGACATTGGTGCTTTCATTGAGAGTTCCACTGTTCCGTCCTGATAAGGCTTGATGGATCGCCTCATTATCAAGGATAACATTACCTCCGGAGGATCCTTGGCTGTAGGCCAAACTCTTCGGCTGGGCGATGTCATCATGACTGCCCGTTCGGCCATCGTGCTGACGATGACATCGCAGGTCATCAAAAACAACCTCCGCGTCATCCCGGAATTCACCGAGCAGATGGATCCAATGGATCTCTCCTCCTTGAACGAGCTCTTGGATCGCATCGCCACCCTGGGGTTCTCAAAGGATTATGATCTGATCGGGCTTAAACCCGACCTAAGGGAGATTAACTCTCCGCCGGTCACCCATCAGATAGCGGTGGTGGAGGAACAAAACGGCAATTCTTCCTCTGTTTTGAGGATGAACTATATCTGGACTCCCGAGCTCTCTATGCCGGAAACCCGTTTATGGGAGAACATTGTCCAGGCTCCGAACTTAGAATCGGGCAGTAGGCCACAAATATTGGGCAATATCTTGGAGCCCGAGCTGCCAAGCTCAGGAGCTCCTTCGCCCCTGGGGTCCAGATTGGGTCAGGACGTGGACTTAATTTCACCCACCCACCAATATGCAAGCGATCTTTCCCATATCAGACAAGAGCCCCAAGAGACAGTACACCACTTCTAGGCCAGATTCCTCCTTATAATGAGCAAGGTTAAGGACTGTCACAAGGAAGACGCAATCTCATTCTTTAGCAAAAATTGCATGGACAGGGGAATTCTCAATGCCATAAGTCGCCATGACATAGCACACTTTGCCGACCTGGCGGCCATAGTACAGAAGTACTACGCGATGGAAAGCGCTTGGAAGACCCACACAAAATTCTGGGATCCCCCGGCCCTAACTAAACCCCTTGTCCGAACAAAAAGGGTACACTTTCGCAAGTCACCCAATAGAATTACAAAGAAGCCAAAGCCCTTTGCAGGGCGTGGAACCGTACTGGAGGAATGGCTCAATAGGCCATGCAAAATTCATAGCACACCGGACACCATACCAACACATAGCCTCAGAGCATGTTGGATACTCCGACAGGTGGCCAAGAGCGGCGAGGACCTTCTCACCAACAATACCGCAGTGCACCATCCCGCAGAAAATAACAATACAATACTTACTGTCTTTGAGACTTTCGCCTCAAACAACAGGCGCAAGCGAGCACTCCGCAGCCTCGTCGAAGTCTGCCACGTCGCAGCAATAAATCTGTGGAACGATACGGCCATAACCTTCAACTCCAGTGACGAACCTCAATTCCAAACAGTCTAAGCACCAGGCGCTTTGGTCCTTAGTCCAATAGTGGACGGATTCTGGCTTACTAAAGTGCTGATGGACGGCGGCAGCGGATGAAACCTCATCTATGAGGAAACCCTTAACAAGATGGAAATAGATAAGAGTCGCGTTCAGCAAAGCAGCACGACCTTCAGGGGAATCATCCCTAGTCGGAAGGCATGATGCATAGGGAAAATCACATTGGATGTGGTATTCGGCACACCGGAGAATTATAGGTCCAAAGAAATCACATTCCAAGTGGCCCCGTCTAGCAGTGGATACCACGCCCTTTTGGGGCGAGACGCATTCACAAGCTTCCTAGCTATACCCCATTACGGGTACATGAAGCTCAAGATGCCAGGGCCCAATGGGATCATCGCTCTAGCCAGTGATCCAGACATAGCACTCCGTGCCGAAAATAAAACTGCCGCACTAGCCCTGGAGGCATTATCCGAAGCCCTCGTGGCCGAAGAGTTAACTGCGTCGCCCGCAGTAGACCGGGACGACAGGATACTTGACAAACAACCCAAGTCCACCTCTTTCAAACCAGCAGACGAAATAGTCAAATTCCAGGTCCACCCAACGAACCCTACAAAAACAGCATCAATTGGGGCACAGCTGAACCCCACAATAGACGTCGCACTACGAGAGTTCTTGCACGAGAATTGGGACATTTTCGCCTGGCGTCCTTCAGACATGCCAGGTATCCCACGCAGGCTGGCCGAACATAGCCTAAACATACTAAAGGGATACAAGCTGGTCAAACAGACTCTTCGGCACTTTTCAGAACCCAAGCCACAAGCCATGGGAGAAGAGCTAGCCAAGCTACTTGAAGCCGGATTCATCAGAGAGATAAAACATCCGGACTGGCTAGCAAACCTAGTGATGGTACCAAAGAAGGACAAATCCTGGTGCCTATGTGTCGATTTCAAAGACCCCAATAAGGCATGCCCTAAGGATCCCTTCCCCTCCCCCGCATCAATCAAATTAGCAACGCTACCGCAGGACACGATTCATTGTGTTTCCTCGATGCATACTCCGGATACCATTAGATCAAGATGGTGGAGTCCGATCAAGCCGCAACGGCATTTATGACCCCATACGGTCCCTTCTTGTTTTAACACCTTGCCTTTCGGGCTCAAAAATACCGGTGCAACCTATCAACGCATGATTCAGACATGCCTGGAAACACAAATTGGCAAAAAAGTGGAGGCTTACGTAGACGATGTGGTCATTAAAACCAGACACGTCGAATCATTAATAGACGACTTGAGGCTTACGTTCGACAATCTCCGAACATACGACATCAAGCTCAACCCGGAAAAATGCGTTTTCGGCGTACCAGCCGGAAAACTCTTGGGCTTTATTGTCTCCAATAAAGGAATCGAAGCAAACCTGGCTAAAATCCGAGCTCTGTCACAGTTGGCTACCCCAACAAACCTCAAGCAAATCTAGATATTAACTAGATGTGTGGCCGCCCTAAGCAGTTTTATCTCCCGGTTAGGAGAAAAGGCGTTACCTCTTTATCGCCTTCTTCGACGCACCGAATACTTTGAGTGGACAGATGAGGCTACGACGGGGCTCGAGGAAATAAAATCCCTCTTGGCCACCAATCCAATTCTGGCAGCGCCAAATGTCGGCGAACCCATGTTACTATACATAGCTGCAACACACCAGGTTGTAAGCGCAGTGCTCGTCGTCGAACGAGAGACAGATGGACATAAATTCCCATTACAAAAGCCGGTATACTACGTATCCACTGTCCTCACTCCATGCAAGTCACGGTACCCACATTATCAAAAGATAGCATACACGGTCTTCATGGCATCCCGAAAACTACGACACTACTTTCAACAGTGTTCAATCACGGTGGCCTCTGAAGTACCACTCAATGACATAATAAATAACCGCGATGCCACAGGCCGGATTGCAAAATGGGCTATCGAGCTCCTCCCGTTCGACATAACATACAAGCCTCGGTAGGCCATTAAGTCGCAAGTACTAGCTGACTTCATCACCGAATGGACAGAAGCCGAACTCCCTAAAGAGTACGGCGCGTACTCCAATTGGATCATGCACTTTGACGGCTCTAAGATGCTAGCTGGTCTAGGGGCTGTCGTCGTCCTGACGTCCCCCACCGGTGATACAGTCCAGTACGTACTCCAAATACTTTACACGGACTCCAACAATGCAGCAGAGTACGAGGCTCTGTTGCACGGTAAACGGATGGCAGTCTCCATGGGCATTCAATGTCTTGAAGTACGCGGGGATTCAAATCTTGCAATATCTCAAATAATTGGAGACTTTGACGCCAAAGACCCAAAAATGGCGGCTTACCGTAATGCCGTTCTCAAAATGTTAGCTCGATTCGAGGGGCTCGAATTCCACCAAGTAGTTCGAGAAAACAATCAAGTGGCGGATATCCTTGCCCGCATCGGCGCTAAACGTGACCCCGTCCCACCAAATATTTTTTTGGAAAGGCTGTTCAGGCCATCCGTGGTATGGGAAGGGGAGTCTGGCAATACTAATCCGGGTCCGCATACAACCCCAGATCATGAACAGTCTGACGTAATCGAAGGCTCCGCCACCGAAATCACACCTTCGGCCCACGTGATCATGGAGGTTATCGCCCCATGGACGGAACCCTTCCTAGCTTACTTAAATAGGCAGGAACTCCCGGAGGACCAATATGAGGCAGACTGCATTGTGCGGTGCTCTAAAGCCTACAAAGTCCACGAGGGAGAGCTTTATAAGAAAAGCGCAACCGGAGTGCTCCAGAGATGCATCTCCGAAGAGGAAGGGCGACAGCTCTTGGCTGAAATTCATGCCGGACTCAGCGGCCACCATGCCGCAGCTCGGGTGCTCGTAAGCAAGGCCTTCCGTATAGGTTTCTACTGGCTGACAGCCCGGGAAGACGCACAAGACCTTGTCCAACACTGTGTCGGTTGCCAGCCTTTTGCAAATCAAAGCCATATGCCGCCCACCGCCCTCCAAACAATCCCCATAACCTGGCCCTTTGCGGTCTGGGGGCTCGATATGGTTGGACCCCTTAAAGGAGGAAGCCATAAGAATAAATACTTGTTGGTCATGGTTGATAAATTCACCAAATGGATAGAAGCCAAAAAAGTTAAAACGGCCGAACCCGAACCAGTGATAGACTTTATTCCGGGGTCGTACACCGCTATGGTGTCCCCCACAGCGTCATCACCGATAACGGCTCAAACTTCACAGCCAATGAGGTGAAAACCTGGTGCAACAAAATGGGCATAAAACTTGATTACGCCTCCGTCTATCACCCCCAAACAAATGGTCAAGTCTAATGAGCGAACGGTCTTATTATGAGCGGCATCAAACCCAGACTAGTGCGATCCTTGAAGGAATCAGATACGCACTAGGTCGAGGAGCTTGACTCCGTATTATGGGGGCTGCGGACCATGCCGAATTGTACAACCGGATACACACCATTTTTATGGTATACGGCGTAGAGGCAGTGCTACCCTGTGATATCATCCACGATTCACCTAGAGTGCGCATGTACGAAGAGAGAGAAGCTGAGCAGATCGGCAGGACAGCTTAGATGCTCTGGAGGAGGAGCGTGACGTCGCAAAGGCCCATTCCGCATTCTATCAACAGCAGGCTCAAAGGTATCAAAGCAGAGAAGTGCGAGCCAAAACTTATAACATTGGCGAACTCGTTCTACGCTTACTAGAGAAGAAAAAGGACAAGCTTAAGCCCAAATGGGAGGGCCCCTTCATCATTGACAAAGTTCTCACTTGAGGTGCGTACCGTCTACGCGATGCATTAGACAATCGACTCAAGCCAAACCCATGGAACGTGGCCAGACACTGAAGATTCTATGCCTAGTGTCGAACTCCGTGTTTGTCTCCTTACCTCTATCTTCATTTTTAAATTATATCCTCTCTCTCCCCCTTTCACATTTATAGCCTTAAAGGCTCTAAGTATGCTTTGACCGCACACTCTGGCCGGGCTATGCGTGCTCATCATAACTGGGGGCTACTTACACAGAAGCTTATTTGTCTTCTAGGCTTTATACCCACCACATATGCATCACCTCTACGCATGTGCCTTTTTTCACCACTATATGCATCGATATGACTTAAGTTTTGGCCAAGCTGGGTTGCATGGCTCTTGTGGTTATGCCCTACGTTCCCGTTAATTCGGCTAGGGCATAAGGGGAGCACCTCTGCGATTGTTACTGTCGGGTCAGCCAGATGTGTACCTCAGACTGGGTGAAGCCAAAAGCTAGTGTTCTTAAGGGAATATTCGTTCGGTGAACAAAAGATGTATTTTACCTATTGCAACACATGCCCCCAGATGCTTATATCCTGCGTAAATTTTCGCAGTTCGGACATGCACATCAATGCATGCACACCCAGGGAAAGGAACCCTTAACGGAACTATTCTCCCTGGAAGATGTTTCTTACTACCCATGTAATATAACATAACTAGTTTGGTACTTGTCTGTTCAAGCACTTATGACCCCTACGCCTGGTTTCCACGCATGCCCCGGTTTTCACGTAACCGAGCAGGTATTCGGATACACTTCGGACTATCGGGTCCGTAGGTCGAAGCGAAAAGGTCGGCCAAGACAAATGATTTAGAATCCGGCTAGGGACAAATATGTCCTTCGAAGTACAATGTACTTAGACAGAATAAACTCTTTTTCTATACCATCCAACAGGCTGTCTAGCCTACAGTCCTGTTGGGAATACTTAGCGGCTAATGCTACTTGGTCATACACAAGATGTATAGGGATCTCCTTCCCATCTAACCCTACAGGTCCAACCTCGACCATGTGGTTCGGGTCAGCCTAGGTGTATCGTGTCTTCACCATGGCCCAGGCTTCCCTTGCTCCCTGTCGGCGGGCTGATATCTTCCATAATCGAAAGTGCTGCCGCGCTCTCTTGAGCATGTCCATAAGCTCCCCCATGCCTCCGGGCAGGGAGGCGGATGGCCACAAGGCTTGGGCAATGTCCCGCATCACCTACCGAACTTGTTCGTGCAGTTGTGAGAGCTCCAGGAGAAGATCGCCTGCAGATCTGTCCATCTCCTATTCAGGACGACCGGTCAGCATGCCTACAGACAAAATTTTGTTAGCACGCTTCTTTGCTGAACTTTATAATGGTTCGTCAAAGCACTTACTCAATATGCCGCGTCAAAGCATCTTATTCTCCTTTACAGAGTCAGCAAGCTGGGCCCGAATATCCTTTAATTCGACGTCCAGCCGGACGTTCGCGTCCTGGAGAACATTTTTCTCCATTATAACCTTGGTAAGCACATGCGGGTCAGCCTTCAGCTGTCGCCGAACATGTTGCTCATCCTTCGGTACGATCTTCGGATTGCCTCCGGGATTGCCTGCAAGTTCTCTCGTTAGAATCGCATTCTTGCCGAATACTTAACTGGTATGTACCATGACATTATGCAAATATTACCAGATGGGGCCTTCATAGACTCCTCCATCACGGCGGTCGCGGTCCGTAGTTGGGCCTTGCACTCTTCCAGCTCTTTGGATAGCTGGGTATTCTTCTCTGTCAGAACCTATGCACACGAGGATCCTTAAATCAGTTGTGCCAACTGTTTCAAGTCTCAGGGGCTACTGATATATATACTCATCAAATTTACTTACCCGCATATCCTTCACGTACTGGTCCGTGGCCCTGGCTAGGCCACCTTGAGCGGCCCGGATGTACGCGTCCCCTGAGTTGAAGGCGTCGAACGCCTCTTCAGAGAAATTAGGGTCATGTAGTGCGGCCCTTCGGCGCCTATGATTTTTGGCGCTCTCCACTTCGGAGTTGGTAGCAGAAAATCTATCCGCATCCTCTGTAGGAGGATCGTGCATGTTGACCTCCGCCCTTGAGTCAAGCCTTGGAGTCCGGCTGGTGGAAGCGTGACCGGCAGGCTCTCCGGATGTATCCCAGCGAGCACTCTTTCTGTCAGAAGGCAGAAGACATCGTGATATTTTAACAATGATAACTACGTGGCAGGTTTTTAAACATACCTTTGCAACGGCGTCTCGGTCATGACCGCCTTTCTTTTAAGCCTACCCGGCTTCTGTGCCCCTTGTTGGCGAGTCACCATGGGTTCAGCTTGGCGCCCTGATGGCCTTCCCTGTAAGATGTAATTCATGTGTGGTGGGTGAAGTGTAAAGAGGGGATCCTTTTCGGAAGTTGGGACTGTGGCTTTGCTTACACTACAAAAAAATACACTTCCGTGATGATACGTGTTTGTCACAGTAGGTCGCGTTTTTTGTCATGCATGTACATCCATGACAAATTTATGACAGAATCGAGATAGTCATACCTGTGATGTCGTAGAAGTGTTCGATGACATTACCAAAATTATCATCACAGAAGTGTCCACTTCCATGACGATAAATCGCGCGTCACGGAAGTGCTTTCGTCAAGGGTGACCAACACATGGCATCCACCGTAACGGAACGCCGTTAAGCTATCGGGTCGGGTTTTGGATCCGATAACCCGTTAATAGCCCTGACCAATGGGGATTTTCCATGTGTAAAATCATCATTGGCTGGAGGAAACACGTGTCGGCTCATTGTTGGGACAGATGTCATCCACTCATCGGACAGAAGGCGCCTATGATACGTCGACATGTGGCACGACCCAACAGAGGCCCATTCCTATGAAAAGGCCGGCCCGTTTGACTTGGTCAAAAGGTGACGGGACGGCCCATGGAAAGCCTGTTAACGGCCTATTCGCATATAGCCCATTTACAGCCCGCTAACCGAAGGCCCGTTACGCCCTATCCGAATTAGGCCCAGTAGCGTCACCTGGGCCATCCAATATGATTCCAGCCCGTTTTCACTTCTGGCCCATGTATGGCCCATGACGTCTTTCGGCCCATATGACGCCCTATGTAACTCTTGGCCTATTAACGGCCCGTGGTGAAACTGGCCCACGATGAACAGTGTATTACTTTAGACCCAATTACGGCCCGTGGTGAAACTGGCCCGTAATGAACAGTGTATCGCTTTATACCCATTAAGGGCCCGTCATTCAGTTGGGCCATTTACAGCCCATGTTATCTTTCGGCCTTCTCAGAGCCCATTTATTCTTGGGCTTATTTGCAACATTTGGTTACTTACGGCCCGTTACTGTCATTTTCTGCTTGTGGGCCAAATTCAGCCCGTCGTTACAGTCGGCCCGTTTATGGTTCGTTAGTCTGTTGGGCCATTTTCATAGCATCACCAAATACGTCCTATTAATGGCCCGTTATGGCCAGCCAATAAAACGTACGATTTCCATTATAGGCCCGTCTACGGCCCATTAAAGGCCAGTACAAGACCCATAAATGAGTCGGCGGCCCATGGATCCTGTGAGACGTAGAAGGCCCATGGACACTACGAGACGTAGAAGGCCCATGGATCCTGCGAGACGTAGAAGGCTCATGGATCCTACGAGACGTAGAAGGCCCATGGATCCTATGAGTTGGCCCCCGTTTGAATGATATATCATATTCAAAGAATTATCCTACTCAATACTATAACCTCTAAAAAGCATACACTATACAACAAAGAGATCAAGGCATAGAAAGGTAGAATAATCCTACACTATACAATAAAGAAATTACAGCCGATTATACCCACTGGGCATTATGGTGCGACACAGGTGATAATAAAGCATACACAAACAGCAAATTACATACACTAGGCAAATACGGCTCATACATCATGGACGCGCATCAACTTAACTCCATTTGAACTATAATCTCTTCAGAAAATAGGATTGGCCGGATTCAGATAGCACAAATTTCAATCTGCAAAATCTCCAATTCCTTCATGGTTACCTTGGTGTCTTGTTTCATTTTTTTGACTCCAGCATCTAATACCTGCATATCCAGTCTCAACTTGTTGATTATACATTGACAATCATGTACACGTTGTCTTGCCACCTCTAGTTGATGCTCGAGAACATCAGCACATTCCAATTCCAATCCATAATCATTCGGTAATGGCCATGCTGCACTGCTTGTAGATTTTTGTGTTGATGTCACTTCATCCTGAAATGTTTCTGTAAGTACACATGACTAGGGCAAAAATATAGTTACAACAGTAAAGCGAACAAGACACTATTTTGTACTACATGGCAAAATAGGACTAACAATAATGTTACATGTCACTTCCACACAAAAAAATGTTACACGTCATGAAGCATAAGCAGGTGATATTTTAAAAATTATAAAAAAGATAGTCTGTGCAGCCTGCATACAGAAATCCCTCTTAGCTCACCAGAGGAGCATGATGTTGGGGCCCAATCGAAAACACAGACAAGTTACAAATTTAGACAACACATTGCGTAAGCAAGCAGTTGGCCATTATGTACCTCAATTAAAGTCTTAGGGAGCATAATAAACAGCAGAGGGTTTCATACAAACATACTACAGCAGAAAAAACTATGCAATCATTAGCATAGTATAAACTAGATTGTGAGCCTCATGCAATAATAGTTGGTTAATAGACTTCAAAGCTTCAGGCACACTTCGACAGAGTAACTAAATGGTAAGGCCTTTAATTATGTCAACTAATAGTGATACAAGTACCGAACATCAGGCATAATTATTTGGTCATCTCATTAAGTGAGGACAAATAAAGCAATTGAAAAGAGAAAATTAACTATGCCTGAAACAAACAAGGAATTGAACTGTTGAGTTGCATACAGTGACTTACCTTAGCAGGTTGAAGAGGCTCAGTGCAGCTCCTACTTCTCTTGCAAGGCTCCTTCCTAACATCTTGTACTTGGAAATCCTCAATCTTATCTTCATTGCACCCCCTCTGCAAGGTGACACAAACTAGTTACTCGTCACCTTGGAAGATAAATATGCATACTTTCCAATCTGTGAACACAAAAGGATGAGATTATAACAAAACAACACCACATAATGAAACATGTCGCATCTCTTGCACTTGCACACAATGAAATGAGCATTTACTATGTCTGCACTATGTAAAAACTAGGCATACCTTCGAACTGGATCTCCAGGTACTCTTGGAGAGCCTACTGTAGTGTACAGCCAAACCTTTATTCACCTATGAGTTAGATAAGGCCCCACTACAGCAGCCCTTAGTGTTTAAATCGTTGACAAGCTCTGTTAGAGTGCTAGGTCAAGAACAACAAGTAATCAAAGCAAACAGTCCTAGTATGGCTGGCTGATGCAAACAAGCAATTGAACAGATGTGTGAGCAAATCTTACATATCAAGAAAAGAAGCAAAGAAGGAGGCTTAAAGACCATCACTTGACTGACCAGATTTAAGGGGCATTTAAACAACATGTGCAACGTATGAACTAACATAAACATTGCATATTCTAGATTCTACAATGGAATGCACATGTATTAGTTTATGCCATGTATGATGATGCCTAAATGTACAGATAGCAGGCAGGAGTGATTCATCATTGCACGCACAATTGAATTGTAGGTTAAGGGCCAGTTCGATTCCGCCTTTTCAGGGTATATTGTCGAAATAAGCCATAAAAGATGTAAAGAAGTCATTTTTGAGTTATGGGCTTGGGCTTAACTAATTTTGCTTTGGAGGGGGGGTGTTTCGGGTAGAACCTCACTACAAATTGAAGGGAAGGGGAATAGTGAAATGACTCTGTTGTCTGCCTATATTACACTCAAAATGAAACTGCTGACGCCTGTGTCACACCTGACCCTCAAGTAAAAACAAACACGCAAGCATTCATTGCCCTGCCCGCTTACATCTCCTCTCCCCTTTCCCTCTACCTCGATCCCCTACCTGCAGCACTAGGGTTTCTCCAGCGAGCCGTCGCCACTGGTCCCATCTGGCCTGGTCCTGGACGATGCTATGTCCAGCTGGGCTACATGGCCGGTGGGTAGGGGCAAATCTCCCTGGCTGCTCCTCCCTCTGGCGCCGCCCCTCATTCTCATGGTCTCCAGCAGCTGCTCCACTGTGTTTCGTCCAACGCACTACTCCAGCGGGCGCTGCACAACTACGGCTGATGCCACACTGCGGCAGAAGGCACCTTGTTCCCCCTCCCCTCCTCCCAGGCCATGGCCTTGAGGTGCTGTTGAAGGATGAGCTCATCCAACAAGGCGAGGATCTCCTATGATTTTTTTCCAAATTTTCATTCTGATCCACTATACGATGAATTGCTATGAGCTGCTTATGCTGCTGCTATATGATGCATTGCTATGAGCTGCTCATGTTGCTGCTATATGATGAATTGCTATGAGCTACTGCTGCTGTATGATGAGTTGCTGCTGCTGCTATATGATGAATTGCTATGAGTTGCTGCTGCTATATGATGAGTTGCTACAAGCTGCTCCTGCTGCTGCTATATGATGAATTGCTATGAGCTGCTCCTGCTGCTGCTATATGATGAATTGCTATGAGCTGCTGCTGGTATATGATGAATTGCAGACTGCTGCTGCTGTGAGTTGCTATGAGCTGCTGCTGCTGCTATATGATGAGTTGTTACAAGCTGCTCCTGCTGCTGCTATATGATGAATTGCTATGAGCTGCTCCTGCTGCAGCTATATGATGAATTACTATGAGCTGCTGCTGGTATATGATGAATTGCAGACTGCTGCTGCTGTATGATGAGTTGCTATGAGCTGCTGCTGCTATATGATGCTTTTAGGTGGTGCTGCTATATGATGTTTTCAGGTGGTGCTGCTATATGATAATAACCAACCACTTGGACCATCAAATTTCAACAAATAATTGTTCTTCATTTAATTGTGGGTCATGTGTTCTTCGTTTAAATTACGCAATGGGATCTCTATGGAAAACATTGACCAAAGTAGATTGTGACAAGTAGATGGTATCTTTGTATTTGCATTTTGAGAAAATAGTGATGGTCTGTTTTCCTATCATATTAATTACTGCACTGGGTTCAATTTGTGATGTTTGCAAGTCAAATTAATTTCCATATGTGCAGCAAAATGAAAAATATATATAATGCAATCTAGACTTTCCACTGATCATACCAACAATAAGTTGAAAATGCAATGAAAAGAACTGGTTGGCGTATTACATGGAGCTTATACTCATAGGTGCTTATTTTCTTAGGATAACTCGTAATAACTGTCCCTAAGAAACTTGGCTAATAGAACTGGCATACAAATAACATGTCACGATGATTGCAATGGAGGAGTGACGTACCATAGCACACTGTATAGGCTCACCGTTGCCTCTCCTTTTTTTGTGATGTTCCATGAAATTGCCACATACATCTTGTACTTTTTCATTGTGTAACCCTATCTACAAGTTGACACGGCTAATTTCAGACATCTCTACATGATACTACATTGCATATCCCTTGCGCATATTTAAACCACCAATTAACGAGTGTGTGCGTACCATAAACTAGCCATGACTCTGTATGCTGGACTAGCATGCACTCTAAGGGATCCTAATGTAGTGCACTGGAATTCCTACATGCCACCTACGATTTTGTGTAATGTACTGCCCCTATTCCTAAATATATGTCTTTGTAGAGATTCCATTATGGACCACATACAGATGTATATAGATGCATTTTCGAGTGTATATTCACTCATTTTGCTCCGTATGTAGCCTATAGTGGAATCTCTAGAAAAACTTATATTTAGGAACGGAGGTACGAGGTAGTATCATGTATGACATCTACATATCTAATTTAGCAGCCAGTAGTAGAAATCATTGTCTGCACAAAGGGATTACTGGTCGAAAATCCTAGCAAAGCACGCTGGCAGGCACAGAACAATACAAGAGAGAGAGACGCGCTTACCAGATCATAGCAATGCCTCAGTCCAGGATCTTGGTTGGGCAAGCTGTTAGATCCAGAAGAAACCTCGTCCTTGTAGTTTTTGCCAGCTGCATAACAGGTAACAGTGACTGGTTAGTATATTTGAAGTACATCGGGCAGGTGATGCTGGACGGGTTTAAAGGTGACAAGTACCTAGGCCGTGGTGGGTGCTTGGCATCTCTCCAGACGGTGAGAATCAGGTTAGAAACGTCGAGGCTGATGATGCTGCGCTGGCTGTCGGGGTCCGGTAAGGAGATCTAGAACCGTCGAGTAGGGTGTTTGTGGAGCGGCTCGGGTAGGCTGGACTATGGTGTGGGCGAAGCGGATCTATGGCCGTGGACGAGGGCATAGGTGAAGTTGCTCGATGGTTGGGTTAAGGATGGTGTCGACGATGCGGATCTGCGGCCGTGGACGAGGCGTCAGAAGGTGCTCTGGTGGTTGGGTTAAGGATGGTGTTGACGATGCGGATCTGCAGCCGTGGACGGGGCGTCAGAAGCTGCTCCGGTGGTTGGGTTAATGGTGGTGTCAACGATGCGGATCTGCAACCGTGGACGGGGCGTTAGAAGCTGCTTCAGTAGGTTGGATGAGGGTGTGAGGAAGCGGATCTGAGGCCGTGGACTTGTGAGTTGGCAAAGTGGCCTCGGTAGGGTTGAGAATGGTATAGGCGAAGCTACTCCGGTAGGGTTGACGCTGGTGTCGGCAAAGCGGCTCCAGTAGGGTTGAGGAAGGTGTCGGCAAAGTGCCTCCGGTAGGGTTGAGGAAGGTGTCGGCGAAGAGGATTAGAGGCCGTCGACGGGAGCGTCAGTGGGGCGGCTTCGGGTGGTGTGGACGAAGCGTCTCCGGTGGGGAGTACGAATGAGCCGTTGTAGATGTGCGGCGGTTGACGAGAGTACCCGCGAAGCAGATCCGGCGCCATGGACAAGTTCGGCACTGAATGGACTGTGGTACAGTGGTGGATGAGCAGTCTACTTGTTTCTAGGGGAGGTGGGAGGAGTAGATGCGGCCACAGAAGCAGATCCGACGAGGTGGACGCCGCTGGCAGTGAATGGGCTATGGTACGCTGGTGGATGAGCAGTCTAGGGTTTCGAGAGGGGAGGGGAGAAAGGGCGATGAAGTACAGACGGCGTGATGTAAGATGCTCTGGTGCTGTGGAGTTAGTCGTTTTTGCAGGAGGGGGGAGAGGAAATGGGGATGGCGTGTAGTGGGGGAACCGGAAGTTACCAAAGCAGCCCCGACCTATCATGTAGATGAGGGCGGTATTGTAACTGCTGGTCTCCGTGCACCAAGGACAAAAAGGGGGATTTCGCATGCTAAAGACTAAGGTGGCGGAAATTTTAGAAGGATGCGGGAGATTTTGCCGCCCGCGGGATCGTTTGTATCCAGTTTCAACTAATTTTGGACCGTGCTAGCGGGAAGGTCATGCTAGACTGTGTACACGGGGCACGCATCAGCAGTTAATAACTGGTGTGAAGTCCACCCCAGAAAAAAGACAATAACTCGGGATGATGCGCCGATAACTTGGGTGTTCACACGGGCGCGGCCAATCGTACGGGTGTAGTGGCACGTTCACAAAAAAAGGGATCAAATGCTCAGCCTATGTATTTCTCGTGTAAATAGATAATTTAGTGCCATTGGTTATTTACTTTAAACATAATGCATTGACGTGTTAGTGTAGAGGCGCATAAAAAAATGGATATTGTAGTTAGCTACTTAAAAGTGTTACCTCATATGATTACATAGCCTCCATTTCATAAATTGCGTAACCGTTGAATTCATATATGAATATTACATATATATTACTCCAAAATAGAAACTTAAATCATCCAAGACTAATGAATTTGAATGCAAGAGTAACAATGGTGCATGTGCATGATAGCTACATTGGTTGTTTGAAGAAACATCACTGTAACTTTGGCATGCAAAACTGAAAAAGGTTTATTTAAATAGAAAAAATGTGATATCTGGGTGTCCAATCTTTATAGCGTTGAATCGATATTGTACCTTTGGCCATGATATGAAGTAGATATTGACTTATGTTCAAGCGATGCACGTCCACGGTCGCTAGATAGTGATACGTGACTGAATTGTGCAATCTCTCTCACACGCATACATATCTCATTTCCCTGTGGGCATCGGAATCACACACGCGCACTTCGTGTATTTCTCTCCCTCCGTCAGGGTTAAATTCGTCTTTCAACCCCGTCCTACAAGTCTCTCACACAGAAACACACACGATCTCTATGTCTAACACGCCCACCCCTTTAATTCTGCCCACCCACAGCCGCTAATGTCTCAAAGTATAATAATGTCTCTCACACATATGCTATATACCTATCACTTAATATAGCTAGATATGTGTCACACAAACTCCTTCTCCCTACTAGGAAGATGCCCATGTGCGTTGCACGGAACATCAAGATGCATTTGTATGAGAAGTTTATCTTGTGGGGGAAAATGATGAACGAGGGAATGCCTTATTTGCAAATGCGGAGAGGGGTGTGGGTATCTTTTTGCAAAATTGCCATATTTTCCTTCATGTCCGTCGGATATAAATCGTATGGCCTATATTGCAGGATGGCAGGAACACCATCATCAGCAACTCTATTTTTTTATAAGAGTAGAGATATGTGAGTGTCACTGCCCCCTCCCCCCCCCAAACACACACTTCCCAACACCGAAGGAGTAGGGTGACACCTCGATCTTGATACTAATCTATCGACTGGCTTCTCTGTCAAACATACACACACACACTACCCGGCACCAAAGGAGTAGGGTGACACCTCGATCTTGATACTAATCTATCGACTGAAT
>NC_057813.1:581467835-581504507 GCF_018294505.1 Triticum aestivum | reverse complement strand
ACATACACACACACACACACACACACACACTACCCGGCACTGAAGGAGTAGGGTGGCACATCGATCTTGATAATAATCTATCGACTCCTCTTTCAAACACACACACACACACACTCGCTAGTTGTGCCTCTGTGCCTACCGCGCACACTCTCGATACTTCTTTCTCTCCCCCGCCCCCCAAAAATGACAGCAGAAGGGTGACAACTCGATCTGATCATAATCTGTCAATTGGTTTCTCTCTCAAACATTGTCTCTCGGTGCCTCGCTCAGTAGCCCCCTCGGTATGTAGACTTCTCGCGCGCAGACAACTGTAGTGACAATGATGCTGAACCCAGTGTGCCTTGGTTTTACCGGCCTCATGTGATAGTTTTCACCCTGTTTTCTGTTAATTAACAAGGCAACCTTTTCTTTGTTACTACTCCCTCCGTTCCAAAATAGATGACTCAACTTTGTACTAACTTCAGTATAAAGTTGGGTCATCTATTTTGGAACGGAGGGAGTACTAGTGAATCTGAAATCATTCGGGGCAGACATAAAACATATCACTTGAACCCAATTATCGCAGCAACTAGTTTAAAAGAAATTAGCTAGCTGCCCGTGCGTTGCACAGAACATCAAGATGAATTTGTATGAGTAGTTTATCTTATGAGAGAAAAGGCTGAACGAGGGAAGGCCTTATTTGCGAACGTGGAGAGATGTGTGGGTATATTTTTGCAAAATTGCCATAGTTTCTTTCCTATCCGTTAGATATAAATCAGACGGCCTATATTGCAGGATGGCACGCACACCATCATCACCAACTCTATATTCTACTCCCTCCGTCCGAAAATACTTGTCATCAAAATGGATAAAAATAAATGTATCTAAAACTAAAATACGTCTAGATACATTTCCTTTTATCCATTTTGATGACAAGTATTTCCGGACGGAGGGAGTATTTGTCTTTTTAGAGATTTCAACAAGTTACTATGACCGGACCTTACCAACATACTCAAAAAAGTAGTCCATAATTTTGTTGTTACCCTCTTTTCTTGGCGGTGCAGTGCCATCTGGATACCTCATAAATAAATCAAGGACAAATCTGACCCCTTCCTGAAAAGACATACGTAGCAAAATGAGTGAATCTACACTCTAAAATATGTCTACATACACATCCGTATGTGGTAGTCCATTTGAAATCTGAAGAAGACAAATATTTAGGAACGAATGGAGTATATATAAGAGTAGACATGGAGATATATCTCCAGCATGGTCTACAACAAAAATGTGTTGGGCTGGTTACCGCCGGATGCTTGCAACGCGATGACATGAGTTCGAATCCTGTCTGTTAACTTTAGATTTGTATATTATACATTACTCTACTTATTTAATATATACTTCTTTCGCTACTGTACTGACAGTGGAACCCACAGAGTACTTAGAATATTAAGGATGGACTTGTTTCTTTTTAACTTTCTGTACGAAGCTATAGCCACCATGCAAGTCACGTGTACACTGTACATGCAATTAACTTTTTATAGAGGGACAATCATATAGGCAATTAACTCAATTGGATTGGATGTCACTCTATTATTTCCAGGATATATAAAGAGCATCTCCAACGGCAGCCGGCAAATTTCCTCCCGCTTCCTTTCGCGGAGGACGACATCAAACGCCAGCGGCATACATTTTTACAACTCTAACCAACCAGATGAAATTCGTGCAAACACGGACTGATTTCATATAAGCATGAAGGATTTCATATAAAAAATCCGGATCTTCATATAAACATGATGGATTTCATTACATTTACATGAACTAAGAGGTGCCAATCTGGCTCTCTTGTATAATTAATACTCCCTCCGTCTGAAAATACTTGTCCTAGAAATGGATATATCTAGACTTATTTTAGTTCTAAATGGCCGCCCACAGATCCCTTTGTCTTCCTCATATCCGTCAGACACTTACGGGGTCGATGAAGGTCCTCGGAAGAGACGAAGTAGCAAAGAAACCACCTGAATCCGTGGTCGTCGCCTCGGCGGTGGCCTTCATGGGTCCCAAGTGGTGGCGGCCTCCCGTGTTCTACTTCTCCTCGATGATGGCGGCGGACAGGGAGAAGCTGGCCACCGACTGGTCGCTCTCCACGCACCCGGCTTATGTCTCCGCCTGCATGGCGCTGCCGCAGGCACGGGAGGCGCTGCCACCGCGGACACTGGTAGCGCGGTACGACGCGGCAGTGATGGCGCCCGTACTGGCATGCTCGCCGCCGTGCCGGCATGGAGCAACTCGCCACTTCTCATCGAGCTGAACTGGAGTGGCGAGTTGCTGAACCACGCGCCTGCTTGGGGCGGCAACTAGCTCCGTTGGGCCAAGCGAGGTTGGTGAAGCACCGAGCAGCCTCGCCCATATCCGGAGGGCTCGGCGGGCCACCCAGTTGGGTAATATGCCGGAGAACAGCTCATTAGAAGCCAACGGAAGGGTGGAGAAAATGGTGAAGGAGGAGATGGGAGAGCGGCGGAGGGGTGTAAATAGAGGGCGGACGGTAGGAGCTTGGCCGGCGTCTGGCCTCGTTTAAACTGAGGGCGGACGGGAGGAGCTCGGCCGGTGTTGCGTTTAATTCCGGCCCACTCATGAACGGACATGTGGCCGGAGTAGGATTCTCGGTTTGCATGCAGGTTTAACGGAGGGGTTTAATGGAGGCGCCGGGCGTGCAGCGGGCGGCGCAGTACTGTTCGATTTGACAGCATTAATGAGACGTCAAAACACAAAGGCCCTCGCCTCTCGTGAAACCGACCGAGCTAGACTGCCCTGCCCTCTAGCCTTTTAAAAAATGTATATACTCCACTTTTGTATAGTAGTATCGATGGATTGCGCCACGGAGCAAAACTTGAAATTAAAAAAAAGGTGGTACATATAGAGAGCGCTCGTGAACTATGTGTCATACATGGCAATAAATAAAGTACTACATGATACTTATATGATACATGGCGCAGGAGTACTAAGTATTATTAATACAGTTTTGCTAGAACTCATCTAGATGAGATATTATTTGGTCTCATTCATCTTTTATAGCCATTGGATGTGATGCTATAAGATGCGTGTGTGCTGACGTGGGTTGTATTTGTTCTTGTGCAACGAACCGACCACTTCATGTCATGTTTGATAGTCTCAAGTCATTAAAAGCATACAAGCCCCACATCTCTTCTTGGGTGATTCCTCTATTTATGTCAAAAAATAAGAAACAACGTGAGAGTTAATGCACCACGCCTATGTGTTAGACTAGCCACAATGGTTAGTAACATAGTAGTACACATATCCCTAGACTATGTTACTACCTTCATAGTGGGTACTAGTGACATAAGTGTGGTAACATGCAAAGCTTCATTTATTAGGTTATAGACTCATATTGCATTGGGACATGTGATGTTACAGTAACTAGCTAAGTTATTATAACTACCTCTCTCCTCATTAACTCACTGCCACATAAGCAAATTTGCTGAGTTGGACTCGATGTTACTGCTGAAGTTACTCCCACGGTGGCTAGTCTTACTAGTATTTGGTTTTCGTAAGATGACTTATAATACTCACCTAGACGGAGGGAGTATTCGATTTGACAGCGGGCGGTGCAGTTCCCGATACGCCTTTAATGCAGACGAGGGAGGGAGTAGAGGTTCCCTATATGTTGAACGACCAATGCATCCTCCTTCAATTAATGCGTGAGGGAAGTAATGGGAGGAGGTCCGGGAAAAGAGGCTGCACGATGTGAATGCAACGCAGTTTGCCCTCATTGCCCTCATATAAAGGCGCCCCTCCTCCATTCCAATGCATCTACCACATCGTACGCACCTAAGCACTTTCCTAAGCACCTACACTAAGCGCAAAAGAGCTCGCTTCAGACACATGGCGGTGATGTACGTGAGTGGCCAGCGGCTGTGCCAGATGGTCCACGACGCCGGCCTGCGGCATGGAGCCGAAGATTGTCTCCAGACGGTGTTGGAGACCGGTTGGTGGATGGCCGTCGTCGATGCCAACTATGACTCTCAGTTGGACCAGATGATAGTTGCCACCAGCAACAAGTTCAATGTCCTCAAGAAGCTCGCGGACGACATCGCCGTACTCCTCCAGCCCGCGCGCCCGGGCTCCTCATTGCCTGCCACCCTAATTGACCTCCATGGCCGGAACCTCTTTCAAGCACTAGTGGCCCTGCGACTGCCTGCTGACGCCACGAAGAATGTCCACCTGGAGGTCGCGCTCGCCGCGAGGCGCCTCGCCCCGCAAGAATTCGTCGACCTACACATCCACGTGTACGAGCAAATCGTGTACATAGGTATCTACAAGGCCAGTGAGGACGCTACGATGTTGGCCTTCCTCAACCGGCTGGAAGCCTTGGATGCCTTTGTTGAGAAGCACCTCGACCTTGCCACAAAAGCCGCCGCTCCTTAGCCGCCGGACGGTGGCCCGGCGCACTAAGTTGAGGAGGAGGAGGTCGTATGTTCATGGATCCATCTTTCTTCTTGCCTTCTGTAACCACCACTGCGATCACATCATCGTGGCCTTAATTCTTATTGTGTTGTTGCATTCTCGTTCCAGTCAATACCGACATGTGTGATCCCTTTACTTAATTATATGCATCACTGTAACTAGTACTCCATCCGTCAATTTATAAGTTGTGCTAACCTTTTCCATCAACTTCGTGCAACGCGCGGGCATCTTGCTAGAAACACTAGAATATGTCTATATAATCCGTATGTGATAGTCCATTTGAAATCTCAAAAAAGACAAATATTTAGGTATGGAGGGAGTAATATATTAGGAGTATATCAAAACAATAGTGATTTCTTTCAAGTTTGTGAACAAATACTAGTATTCTACTACTTTGGATCCGTCACAACGCACGAGCACATTGCTAGTAAAAGGAAAAGTCCTGCCATGTTCGCGTCGCACCCCCACACGCCCGAGAATTGGGAGTACAACACGGCCCGTCCGACACGACACATAGCTTAGGGAAGGCGTGTTGCCTAGCAGTGGCGGAGCTTGAAGCAAATCGTTGGGCGTGCCAGTCTAGCCAGGCTATAGAAATTACCCTTGCTTGACATTCCATTCCTCAAAACTGGATGTACAACCACAAAAATCCTACTAGGTTGGGCGGGCCAGGGCACGTGTTGGCCCTCACGTAGCTCCGCCCCTGTGCCTAGCATTTTCACTTTCATGTGGGACCACCCGTTGAGCAAACCTACACCCCGCCCGCCGCCGGGTTGGAAAACATAAACAAGGGGAAGATCTACCTGTAGCACGGAAGCCAAGAAATTTTGTGTTAGACGGGGCTCGTTGATAGAGTAGGAGCATTACGTATTAGTACCACTCCTACCAAGTTTGTAGTCCTAATACTATTATATTACTAGTACTACCACTATACAACTAGTAGATACGTGCACGGCACAACATTGTAGGAACAAAAAACGGGGAGATCTTGTTTTGGGTGATTTATCCTTTTTTCAATCAACGTAGTATGAATAATATGATGTGGGGGGCACCCATGAAGCTTATGTGGCTTGGTTGCATGGCTACGGAAGGATAGAGAAAAATAAATAGATAATGTGTTTAGAGTGCACTCCACTAAATATATATACTTTGGATCCATTGCAATGGACCGGCACATCTATATCTATACCCCCTATATAGTGTGTGAAAAACTTTGAAAGTTGGTCATTGGATGAAGCCAATCCGATGGTACAAAGATGGCAAATCCGAGCACTACTGGCCATTGGATATCATCCACCAGATTCTGCCACATGTATAATCTAGAAGACTCCATGGTTGAACTTAATTCATGACTAACTTTGCCACAACTAAGCTCAGGCAAAGTTATTAATAAGTTCTTCAAAATGAGAGCCACAAGTTGGCAAGCCTAAGGGAATCTTGCGACATTTTTTGTGTCTATGTCATGTGGGACCAGTGTGGCTTGACTAAGGTGTGGCTTGAACCAAACACTCACCTAAGTTAATCAAACTTGCCTAACCTTACATTCCACCAAATTTTGCCACAAGTTGGCAAGCCTAAGGGAATCTTGCCACATTTTGTGTGTGTATGTCATGTGGGGCCAGTGTGGCTTGCCTAAGGTGTGGCTTGAACCAAACACTCACCTAAGTTAATCAAACTTGCCTAACCTTACATTCCACCAAATTTTGCCACATGTTAGAATCCAGAAAACTCCACATGTAGAAGCATAATGCACAAACCACCAGAATCTCATGCGTGCAATGCACGTGTACCTTCCTACTAGTACTAGTAGTAGTAAGAAACAAATTCCAGTTTTGGCACGAGCTCGTACTGCGGGAGCACCACAAGGCCTGCCGCAGGAGTTACCTTTTCCTCTCGGGGCGCACGGGACCGAACTTCAGTGGCTTAGTGTACGGCCTATGAGTCAATGACATGTGGGCCTTAAATTTGGCTGGCCCACATGTCATTCTCATGGTGGTGGTGTGGTTCGCGACTCACTCGTTTGATATGGACCGGCCGGTGGTGGTGTGGCCGTGGCGAGGGTACCACAGCTAGGCATCGGGGTGTTACGAGGCATAGATGGCCACACCGGTGGGTACTACCTGTAGTACATAAGTACTCCAGTTGAGGATTGATGCCCGGGACGAAATGTGTCACAGTCGCTGGATGAAAATTCGATGGTGCGGGAGTACGGATCGGAGCATAGCAGCGGAGCAGGCAAACCGCGTCCAATCGGGTGTGTCTGTGGTAGAAAGTTGATGGTCGCCGCAGTTCAGCTGGCCCGCATGTCATGCACACAAAGGCATAGGAGCGGTGGGGCCGAGAGGGATGAGGGGCACGAACAATCCTACCATTCTGTCACTGACATGTGGGACCCATAAGCATGGGTCCCACCTGTCAACGAAGGAAAGGTAGGGCAAGGCAGTAATGGCCACGTCAGAGGATCCATGTCCACGTCGGGGGACGTCATGCCGTGGGTTGGAGCGGCGTCGTGGGAATCGCGTGTGGGTGTGGTAGTGTTAGAAACAAGAAACGTGATGGTCTTCGTGGTTCAACTTCCATGGACAAGCTATCGTGTCTGCTGACACATGTATATCAAAACTAGAGTGTTTATATTTCAAGCACGTGAACAAGTATTATTCTACTAGTTTGGATCCATTGCAACGCACGGGCCAGCACATTGGTAGTAGTAGTGTCCATCTCTTTCTCTAGTGGCCTTCCCTCGTTCATCCTTTTCTCTCACAAGATAAACTACTCATAAAAATGCATCTTGATGTTCCATGGAACGCACGAGGATGTTTCCTTGGGGGTCTCTCCAGCGCGGTGTGGCCGTAGTTGCAAGTTGACGCCCCTTGAGATGCCGACGTCGAGGGGCACTCGGATTGCCTCCGATGAGCAGGTAAGATGAGTTTGATCACGTAGTAAATGCATTCTAAAGACTACTTCCCTGTCCATTTCCTATTTCTCCCCCTGCCCACTGTTTCACAGGCTAGGCTCGGTGCGAGTGGAGATTGGCTTGCATATGTATGGGAGGGTACCAACATAAATTTGCACAACATTTACAACGGTGACACCGTTCCCGTAGAACCTTTGTCAAACATTGGGATCAGCCATGCAACGGGCCACCGCATGAATTAGTACAATGGAACCACGGTGAGATTGAATAAAAGATAGCACGAACCTTGCACATGGCGGTCAAAGGCGGACCATGCTGTCTGCGGCCGATTTGTTGCCGTACGAGTAGGAAGACGCTGTGCTCCTTTCTAACCGCATCTTCGCGGTGACAAACCAGGGGACTTATTTTGTATGGGACACATCCTACGATATACTCCCTCTCTCCCAGTTTATTTGTTTTCAATCTTTTCGTTTTATAAGTTTCAAATTCAAATTTAGAGCTCCCCATCACATGTTGAGATTACAATGTCCATTAAATCGTTGCGTGCATGTATAGTAAAGAAACAAATCTCGAGTTTCGCACGAGTTCGTGCTGCGGGAGCACCACAAGCCCTGGCGCAGGAGTTACATTTCCCTCTCAGGGCCGTCGAGACTGAGCTTCAGTGCCTTACTACACCTACCTTTGAGTCAATAACATGTGGACCCGATAGGTGACTGGTCCACATGTAATGCTCCCGAAGGCAGAGGGGCAGTGGGGCCAAGAGGGGTGAGCCGCAGGTCGGGGGACATGTGGTTTCATGGATTCAAGTGGCATTATGGGAATCACGGATGGCTGTGGTAGAAACCTGATGCTCGCCGCATTTTAGGTGGCCCACATGTCATGCACACAAAGGCAGAGGGGCGGTGCGGCCGAGGGGGGTGAGGCGCACGTCAGGGGGCGTGGTGCCGTGCGTTGGAGAGGTGTCGTGGGAATCGCGAGATGAAACATGTTGGTCGCCGTAGTTGAACTTCCATGGACAAGCTGTCATGTCTACGGACACATGCACTGTATACCGATCACTGGAAGGAGTAGCAGATAAAGCTATATATGCGGATAAATAGTTCCTTATAGTCAAGCGGACCCATGCTACTACTCTGTTCCAAAGATATGCACACCATCGAAATAGTCCATCTATATCAATATACACTGAGAGGGAATAAATTTTTTTACAAGAGAGGAAATAGCTCATCCATCCATAATGCCCTCCTAATGGTGCAACGTTTTCTTCTTCTTCTTCTTCTTCTTCTTCTTCTTCTTCTTGTTGTTGTTGTTGTTGTTGTTGTTGTTGTTGTTCTTGTTCTCATTCTCTGCGGGAGACGGCTTCGCAACAAGCTCTTTGGACCTTGCAGCTATCTCGAAACTCACACGGGCATTGAGGGCAGCATATTTTATCCGCTCGTACGTCAAGGGATAATTCTCCCATCCAGACAACCTTAATGCCACCGTCTCGTGACCCTTCTGAAGATTTGTACCGAGCACAAAATTTGCTACGTCGAATAGGGATGGTGTCTATTTAGCACAATCTTCTACAGGAATTTTGATTCTGGTTTGTAGGTCAGCGTTGCTTTTCGAATCAAGGTTGTACAGCTCCAGCTTCTGTTTGTCCCCTTCGATGGCTGCCCCACAGAAGTATATGTCCTCCTGAGACAAGAAATCGTGAAGCTCACCTGGTATGGAGGGCGAGTGTATGATGTGGTACACCAAAACATAATCTTTGAGGCACAGCTGAAGGACGGCGGTGCGCTGGATCTTCCCAGGGGCACGCTCTGTGTACTCTGCGTCGAGACCGATGACCCTCGTCTCTACCTTTTTGAGGGAGTTGGATAAATTGTTGATCCACTGCCGAACAACCCTTGGGTGGATGGTGACGGTGGCAACTATGCGCATCGGGCCTTCGACGAGGACATGTTGGACGCTAAAAACCTGCATCTCGATCTCTTTCGCCATTTGGAACCGCTGGAATGGAGGGCTATGCTTTGGAGAATTAGGATTAGACGGCTAGTCTAAATGAAGTAGTAGATGATTATTTAAAGAGGTTAAAACAATGTGAACGCAGTGGGGATTGGATGCAAATGAAGACGAAGGGAAGGTGAAGAAGCCGAGGCGAATCGGTTCCCGATGGAGAAGTAAATGGGAGAAGTGGCGTGCAGGCAGTTGATTAGACGACTAGGTAGACTAAACAAAAAGGCTATGCGGGTAGACTAAGGAGTCGTACCTGTTCGTTTACGTGCCCATCCTTCCTGATAGGTGGGACCTATGCAAACAGATAAAAAAAATGTGCCGTAGCTTTTTTTTAGCCCGTGAGTGGGAGACACAACATTCTCTGGTTAAGGAATACTCCCTCCGTTTAGGTGAGTATAAGTCACCTTATGAAAATCAGGTTTTCCCAAAACCTTTAGGCGTTGAGCATTAACTTCCTGCTCGATCCCCTCCAAGCCTCGTTAGCCAGCGTTCTCTTCCTCTGCTGCCGCGTTCTACCTTTCCATTTTTCCTCTTCTCAAGTGTGGAAAGATCTTCATGCCGTCCTTGATGCACCAGAACGACCACTGCATGCATCACGGCAGGGCGTTGATTGGGCATGCATGAGAATTTGGTTCTGCTCGCAATATGGATTATACCTGAACGATGAAGTGAACAGGCATGCTAGCACGAGAGACCTATTTCCGCTATACAAGTACTGGAGTACTCATGTTCCTACTAGTAGTAGTAGTAGTACAACTGTGGTACACTTGATGGTCAAAATACTATTCATCCGGTCCTCACAGTGAAGTGACAACACCCTGCGCCTGACACTAGTCCAGGTGAGGCGGCTTGTTCGGGTTACCAAAGTCAGCCTCACCATGTGCACTGTGCAGTCTGTCACTGCCGGTGTACAACACATTGGCGCCTTGCATCGTCTCCCTCGACGCTCCCATAGCACCACTCCATCTCCATCTCCTCCATCTCCGTCTCCGTCTCCATCTCACTGTGCCCCTGTGTACCATCACCTCACTTGCCTCCCCCAGTACCACTATTCCCTCGCTAGCCGCTCCAGCACCGACATACTTCTCCCCCGTAAATCAAGCCCCTTCCAAACTCCACCATGGCCGAACGCGAACCGTGCAGCATCCATATGAGCCGCGGTTGGAGCAATCTCCCCAGTGACATCCTCGACCTCGGTTGTTCGTGTATGGATATGTTGACCACCCTGCGGCTAGCTGCATGCTCGAGGGACATGCACACGGCCATCATCGAAGCGAGGCCTAAGCTTTTCAAGACACCCTGCTTGCTGCTATCTGGTCTTAAGAGATTGGCTCACCATGATACGGAGGCGTGCATGATGCCCCTCGACTTTAATCCGATCTCCATTAGCCGAAACTTCTTTGCAGGTATGTAGTGTGTCACCGTACATCATTTCCCTCGACATCAATCCAATCACCATCGCCCGAAACTTCTTGGCAGGTATGTACTGGGTCGGCATGAACTCCCACTGGATGGCTGCCTTCAGAGAAGACGATAAAAAGATGGTGCTCGTGAACTTCCAGACCTCCCATGAGATTATCCTTCCTCCGTTGGATTATATAGAGTATTACCATCACGGTCCAAGTCATCTAGATTACTATGTCAGTTGGACGGACCTTGTCTTGTAGAAGATTGTAATCTGCCAAGTACCCACACGACATGCGAATTATGTAGACTTCAAGCTAATTGCCTTGTTCGACCGCGGACTTGCCTATCTTTACGCAGGTGCCTTTTTTAGCTGGAGACAACTCGGCTCGCAGTGGATCATCATCAAAGCTGATACACACTTCTGTGATACTATTGAACACAATGGCATCATCTACGCGATCGACAAAGCAGATGGCACCACGTATTGCTGGGACGGCGCGTGTAAGTTGTTTTCATCTCATGTTAATGATGACGCCATGACACTGTTTGAACTTTTTTTGATGATTGGCATATCCCTGTTTGAGCAGAATTTGAGTAGAACTATGGCAATATATTAGAGACGCCGTAAATGAGCTATATTTGGAATGATTTAATTCATGCAATTGTGACCATGTCATTACAGCCAATTTGTACCCTGAATAATTAAACGGTTAGGAATATATGGATATTATCCTTATTTTACAGTAATCTATATACTACTACTAAATATAAGTGTGTATCAATGGCCATGTTAGTTTCCTCATTTTCATGATGTAGAAACATGCACCACACTGTTGGTTTCATCTAACCATACGTTAGGGAAGTAAATGTGCATATGGAGAACTCTATATTTGGAAGTAGTGAAATCCTGCAATGCTTACCATGTGTACACACCTATATTTGCCCTTCAGCAATCAATGACTAGAATAATATCCTCACAAAAATTTTGCCCACAGAACACAAGCATATAACAATGCATGGTCTGTTAGTTACCTTGAAGAATTTGTTTGTGAGGACAGAACATGATACCATAACATGCATGACATGGTAGTTTCCTGTGAAGAATCGATTGCGAGATAACATGAGTATAACCATGCATGGCACTTCTATATTTTCGAACCCAGTATACATTTCCCTGTATTTTCCTCCTAGTTCCAACAGGGACATATCAATGTTGCTTCTTGCATTATCCTACTCATACTCTAAACAATGCTGATATTACATTAACAATGCCTATCCTTTTTGATATGATGCAGTGTACCTATAGTTGCTGCCCTTTGTAATTACACCACCTTTGCCAAAACCAGGGAAGCACAACTGGTTCCTCGCTCGATCAGACGACAGCAAAAGACTAGAGATCATTCGGACACATGAGCCGGAAAAGTTATATTTCAAAAACCCCCACTGTATACAAGCACCGTGTAATACGTGAGTATCCGGACAGTGGTTGTGACATCTATGAGCAGGATACCAGCTTGTTGGGGCCTTTAGGATTTTTTAGTTGGAGGCAAGTAAACAGCCTTGGTTCACACTCTCTGTTTCTCGGACTCAATTATCCGATTAACCAGGAGATCACCATTGGCAAGGACCTTGATGGAAGAGAGGCTCTGTTTGCTATGGAAAATTGTGTCTACACGGCGAGCCCTAGGAGTTCGGGAGCATACTCCCCTGATTGTCAACGATATAGCCTGCAGCCAAAAGAAGGTGAGAATGACAAAGGCATCCAGATTAACTTTGATCCTTGGTTGTCTCAATTACGATAGGCAGTGATGTGGTTCAAGCCTTCAGGTTGATAGGTAATTGGGCTGCTGCATCGAATGGGTGGAGTACTGGTGTCTCCGGATCACTGGCCGCTGAATTGGGGCTGCAAATTAAGATGGTGTTGGATCATCTCTTTGAATGACTTTGTTGTCTTTGCTGCTGGTTCTGGATGGGTAGTTCTTTCTTTTGTTCTGCATATTCCTTGTCATTTGGTCATCCTCGTCTATGTCACTCTTTCTATGTAATAGTTGCTTCTGTTTAGAATGTCATTCTCGTCTGGATCACGAGAGTCTGAGCGCTGCAGATGGGTACGTTTTGGTGGTTGAGGGAGTCCTGGACTAGGGGGTATCCGGACAGCCGGACTATCATCATCCGCCGGACTCCAAGACTACGAAGATACAAGATTGAAGACTCCGTCCCGTGTCCGGATGGGACTTTCCTTGGCGTGGAAGGCAAGCTTGGCGATACGGATATGTAGATCTCCTACCATTGTAACCGACTCTGTGTAACCCTAGCCCTCTCCGGTGTCTATATAAACCGGAGGGCTTTAGTCCGTAAGACATAACCTCCATTACAACAATCATACCATAGGCTAGCTTCTAGGGTTTAGCCTCCTTGATCTCGTGGTAGATCCACTCTTGTACTACCCATATCATCAATATTAATCAAGTAGGACGTAGGGTTTTACCTCCATCAAGAGGGCCCGAACCTGGGTAAAACATTGTGTCCCTCGTCTCCTGTTACCATCCGCCTAGACGCACAGTTCGGGACCCCCTACCCGAGATCCACCGGTTTTGACACCGACATTGGTGCTTTCATTGAGAGTTCCTCTGTTTCGTCACCGATTGGCTCGATGGCTTCTTCAATCAACAACAAGGCCGTCCAGGGTGAGACTTTTCTCCCCGGACAGATCTTCATATTCGGCGGCTTCGCACTGCGGGCAAATTCACTTGGCCATCTGGAGCAGATCGAAAGCTACGCCCCTGGCCCTCAGGTCAGATTTGGAAGCCTAAACTTCACAGCCGATATCCGCGGGGACTTGATCTCCGACGGACTGGAGCCACAGCCGAGCGTGCCGCACTGTCGCGATGGTCATGATTTAGCTCTGCCGCCGGACAGTGCCTTGGTGGCCGCACATGAATCCGCTCCGGCCCTCAGTCCGGAGCCGATCGCCTAGATCGAGGATCGGTGGTTGGACACCGCCTCGGGGGCTGCAACTTCCGCGGATGGAGCCGAACACTGACCTTGTCCCCTATAAAGCTCGTGACTCCGAGGTGCCGGACTCCCTTCCGGACTCCGAACCTCCTGCGCCCCTGCCAATCAAGTCCGATTGGGCGCCGATCATAGAGTTCACCGCTACGGATATCTTTCAGCACTTGCCCTTTGGCGACATTCTAAATTCGCTAAAGCATCTCTCGCTATTCGGAGAGCCCTGGCCGGATTATGGCCAGGATGGTTGGGATGCGGACGACGAAGAAATTCAAAGCCCACCCACCACCCAATTTGTAGCCACTGTCGACGATCTAACAGACATGCTAGACTATGACTCCGAAGACATCGACGGAATGGACGACGATGCCGGAGACGATCAAGAACCAGCGCCTACAGGACACTGGAAGACCACCCCAACACATGATGTATATATGGTGGATACCCCAAAAGGAAGCGATAACGAGGACCAACGAGGCGCGGCAAAAGATAATCCCGCCGATAAACAACCAAAACGGCGACGCAGACGCCTCCCTAAGTCCCGGCTCGACAACAACAGCGCTCCTAATGACCCAGCAATAGAGCAGGGCAAACCAGTGGACGACGAACATGCAGCCAAACAACCATCCGAACAGGACAAGTCGGATAATCAATCCATGCCCGGCGAAACCAACAGTCCAGACGACCTCACGCCAGACACACCACCGGAGAATAAAAATCTTCGGAAAAGACTCGTCGCCACTGCAAGAAGTTTGAAGAAGGAAAAACGGAAGCTCAAAACAGCGGATGACATACTCAGAATGAGGTGGAGCAAATTGCTCAAAACCGCAGACAAATACGGCAATGGCCATCAATCAAAGAGCTACCCGAAGCGCAAGCTGCTGCCAGAATTTGACGAGGAAGCCATAGAGCCCCCACAGTCAAAAAACAAAGAGGCCGCCTGGCCGGATAGATGTCCAGATGATAGGCCAAAATCTTAAAGCGGCGCCGCACACAAGCCGACTCATGACCCTGGAAAAACAGATGGCCCAGCCAGGTCCATTTACGGGCCAAAAAAGAGGGCCCTAGGAAGCAACACAACACGTCAAGTGTTCGAAGACAGCGGTACACCCAAATACAGGGGCGCCGCACACCCACTATGTTTCACCAATAAGGTGCTGGATCATGAATTCCCAGCAGGGTTTAAACCCATAAACATAGAGGCTTACGACGGAACAACAGACCCTGGAGTCTGGATAGAGGACTATATACTACACATACACATGGCTAGAGGAGATGATCTCCACACCATAAAATATTTACCCCTCAAGCTCAAAGGGCCAGCCCGTCATTGGCTCAAAAGCCTCCCAGAAAACACTGTTGGAAGTTGGGAAGAACTTGAGGACGCGTTTAGAGCAAATTTTCAAGGGACTTATGTCCGCCCTCCGGATGCAGACGATCTAAGTCATATAACTCAACAGCCCGGACAGTCAGCGCGCAAATTCTGGAACAGGTTCCTTACTAAAAATAACCAAATAGTCGACTGTCCGGACGCCGAAGCCTTAGCACCTTTAAAACACAACGTCCGAGACGAATGGCTCGCCAGACACCTCGGCCAAAAGAAGCCGAGGACAATGTCCGCGCTAACAAGCCTCATGACCCGCTTTTGCGCGGGGGAAGATAGCTGGCTAGCAAGATGCAGCACCAGCGACCCATGTACATCCGAGATCAGAGATGGAAACAGAAAATCACGGCGCAGAAAAGACCAGCGCCGGAATAAAGAGAAAAGTCCAAAGAACACGGCGGTTAACGCCGGATTCAAAATCTCGCGGCCAAACAACAAAACACTTCCTCTTAAGGATAACAGTGATGAGCTATCCAACTTAAACAAAATTTTGGATCGGATATGTCAAATCCACAGTACCCCCGGAAGGCCTGCAAACCACACTCACCGAGATTGTTGGGTTTTCAAACAGTCAGGCCGACTCAACGCCGAACACAAGGGGCTCGACGCATCAAGCGAGGACGATGATAAACCCCACCAGCAGAGCACCGGAAAACAAAAGACTTTCCCACAAGAAGTCAAAGCAGTAAACTCACTTCATGTGATAATACGGAAAAGCAATGTGGCACCCGCTGAAATGGGTCTCGCACGGTCCACCCCAGCAGAACCTCGAGATTGGATATCAAAACCAATCACTTTCGACCACCTGGATTATTCCAGAAGCGTTCGAAATGCAGGATGGACTGCCCTGATATTGGATCCTATAATCGATGGACTACAATTTACACAAGTCCTGATGGACGGAGGCAGCGATTCAAACCTGCTATATCAAAACACAATCCGCAAGTTGGGGATAGACCTTACTAAAATTCGACATAGCCGCACTTCCTTTAAAGGAGTGACGCGAGGCCCTTACGCCAAGTGCACAGGCTCCTTATTACTAGAAGTTGTGTTCGGGTCACCGAACAACTTCCGACGTGAAAAACTAATCTTTCATGTCGTCCCATTCAAAAGTAGCTATCAAGCACTATTGGGACGTGAAGCTTTTGTTCGCTTCAATGCCATACCACATTACGCGTCACTTACACTTAAAATGCCCGGTCCACATGGCATCATTTCATTACGAGGGTCATTTAAAGACCCCGGACACGGCTAGACGAGTCCGGCATAAATAAGCTAGGGGCTCCCTAGCCGCACACCCCTTCACAAGGGGCTGTGCATACAAGCAATAATGAGCTAATATAGACTCCGCTTTACTTATTTATTAATATTTTTCATATACTTTTTTTTGCACGATTTCCTTTCAAACTAAGTTCCTCTCTTTTTACAGATGAACAACGTGCACACCCGTCCAGGATAACGGCACAACGGAGACACAGGCGCAGACATGCAGTAGGGACCCGTCACAAGGATTCTTTTCAGATTAAGACCCTGCGTAAACCTTTTTTACTGTCTCTTGTTGTTATAATCCCCTGGTTTCTCATTATAACCAGAGTGGAGCCTGACGTTTTGGCATCGGCCGCGTCAGAGGACCTTGCCCGTACCTGGACACTAGGGGCTTAGGGCATTGTTCTGCCCATTATTATAAAGACCGAACACCTTAGGGAGTGTTCGGCGTCTTGAGTTAGGCCTTATATGCATCAACTCCGAATCATGTCTTTGGTCAAATGTTGGGTTTTCCCGGCTCCAATGTTTTGCTGCCTTACGTTCCGTATCATCGGCTAACGCGGTACCAGGAGAACTACTGCGATTGTGCCCCAGTTCGGCTGGGCGAAGCACCTCAGTAGAGAAAGCCGAAACTAACTGTCATGATACAGCGAGAGACTGGTCAACCACTCGATCGATCACCGGAATGTTTAGAATTCCCCCGCTTTGACGAAGGACCGTTTCCCGGTCAGGCACACACGCGCCCTGAATTCGGAGAGCGCGGTGCCCCCAGGGGCTATATCGTAGCCCCACCCTCGAACTTCAATGGCTAAGTGAAAGTGATAAAGCATCATAGTCCGGTTGCCTCGTTTGCTACGCTACCACCTCCTCAACAGGACCGAGACGTCGGATTAAGTGTGACAATGCGCTATTTTTGCGAACACCCCCGCACCTTGTGCGTGGGGGCTGAAGCCAAAGACTGCCGTCTTTCAGGTTATACACACGTATACATAAACGGCCGCATAGGAGATATTTCAATACTTGGAGTGCACAAGTATAAAAAGCAATTATATCATAACCATTGTTTTACAAAATACAACGTTCATTTGAACGTGGCATTTTTCGTGCACTGCGACTCTATTACACGAGCACCACGCATAACTTCCCCAAAATAGTGCTCGACGGGTAACCGGCTTTCATCCGAACCCTGGGTTGCAACAGCGGTGGCATCCATCTCTGTCCAATGTGTCTTCACACGGGCAAGGGCCATCCGTGCACCTTCTATGCAGGCTGACCGCTTCATCTCCTTGATATGCGGCACCGCCCCAAGAAATTGCTGCAATAAGCAAAAATAGCTTGTCACCTTGGGCCTCTCTGGCCAGACATGAGTCACGATATCCGTCATGGCAAGTCCGGACAACCTGTTCAGCTCAGCCCAATTGGCCAACCGACCGGTCAGCGGAAGTGAACGATCCGAACTATGGAATTGAGACCAAAACAGATCTTCCGTCTTGTGATCCTTCTGACTCCGCAAGTGCACAACGGCATCCACCGCACTTGCCGCTAAGTCCATATATGGATCCTCTGGACCCCACAGCTGGCCAATCTAGGCATAATTTGGATCCGTAAACCGGCGACGCAGCAGAAAAGGCTTGCCAGCCACAATGTCTCCGGCTTGCAGAACCAGCATCCTTGGCCTCGGCGGTGGCCTTCCCCAGGTCTTCTCACTCCGATAGGCTCTCCTTTTCAAGAGCCTCATTGCGGTCGGTAGCATCCTTCAATTTAACGGCCAATTTGGCCATCTCTTCCCTGCTTCGGTAGTGTGCAGCCCTTTCGGCTTCTAACTCTTCGGCCGCCCTCGAGGCAGCCGCATCACTCCTTTTGGCTTGCTCCTTGGCTTGAGCAAGTTCTGCCCGAAGGCTCTCCATAGCAGCAGCACCATCTGCGTCAAGCATAAATATTGTAAGAGGTGGGCTTTGACTCCCTTAAATAGGTGACTGCGGAGAGACAACTTACGTTGCGACTCGTCAAGTCGCTTGTTGACTAGCGTGATGTCTGCATCCGCAACTCGAGTTGCCGCATTAATTCAGCAACTCCATCAGTCCGGCTAGCCCCCGGACTATCCGCCACCTGCATAGGAAAGGCGACACTCAATACCTGCGATTTTGATCCTCGGCACGCTGTCGCTTTCGACAACCTACCGAGTCTCAGGGGCTACTATCTATACATGGCGCACTTTCATGTGCAAACTGTCAAAAAGGTGCGTCGTTTTTACGTACCTCAAACCCCGCCAGCAAACTCCTGACGGCATTATGCAATCCGCTTTCGGCAGACGAAATCCTTCCAATCACCATGCTCATCAATGCACGGTGATCTTCTGAGATGGACGCCCTCTCAAGCAGATCCTTCAGCTCCCCCGGCCAAACACTAGTCGGCGCCGAACTCTTCGGCTCTGCCGGGCTCGGGGACACCCTCCGTGACGACACTTCAGGCTCGTCCGCCCTATCTGACGGCGCAACAGACGGAGGCGTCTCGCTCTCCATCATCTCCGGACGAAGTTCCCCTGAAGACGAGCTCATCTGAGAAGGTCGCAGATCCGAACTACAAGGTAAAAATTTCGGTTATCCTCAGAAGCACAAATAGGGATGTTTCTTATTAATGAACTCCCCTTTTTCTACTCACGGCTCGCTGGAGGGCTGATTCTTTAGAAAAGATTGTGCGGTCGGGACCTCCCCGGACACAGGACCCCCCGGTGAAGATTTCTTCCCCCGCTTAGGGGCTTTGGCCTTCGGGTCTTCGGAGGCGGTCCTCTTCTCCCCCTGGAGGGAGGGATTCTCGATCCCCCCTTCTTCAAGTGCCCCCTTGGGCGAGGTGATAGCTCCTCTATTTTCCCCTTCGCCTTCTTCTGAAGGTGCGACCTCCAACATTCTGACCAGCACGGGCTCCGGCGCGGTCTCTGGGAGGGGGGCCGGACACCGTATCAGCTTTGCTTGCACTATCCACTCCTGTTGAAGGATAACGGGTTAAAAGGCGAATTATAGAAAGGCAAACAAATGGTGCGTCCGAACACTGAGCTACTTACTTGAGTATCCGGGCGATTGCAACTTAGGCCGGCATCCTCGGTCAATTCCGGACACGCCGCCTGCGGTCCGAAGAATAACTTGTACATCTCCACGGGTGTCGTACCGATGAAGTGTTGGAGAATCCGTGGTCCCTCCGGATTAAACTCCCATAGCCGGAGAGGACGGCGTTTGCAGGGCAGGAGACGCCTAATCAGCATAACCTGCATCACCACGACCAGATCGACCTCCCTCGCCTGGAGGTCTCGAATCCGGCCCTGCAATAGGGGCACGTCTTTTGATGGCCCCCAATTGAGCCCTTGGTTGACCCACGACATCAACCGTCGTGGAGGTCTCGAGTGGAATGGAGGCGCGGCTTATGCCTGCTGCCCTTTGGAGAGGTGATATAGAACCACTCCTGCTGCCACAAGCCGAGCTCCTCTTGGAAGGAGCCCTCGGGCCGCGGGGCATCGGCCCTCCTTCTTATGGCCGCCCCGCCGCACTCTGCTTGACGCCCCCCGATCATCTTCGACTCCATATTGAAGGTCTTCAGCCACAGGCCGAAGTGGGGGGTGACACGGAGGAAGGCTTCGCAGACGACGATGAATGCGGAGATTTGGAGGATGGACTCCGGAGCCAAGTCGTGGAATTCCAACCCATAGTAAAACATGAGCCCTCTCACAAAAGGATCCGTCGGGAAGCCTAAACCCCGACGGAGGTGGGATACAAAGACGACATACTCACCGGGCTCGGGGGTGGGGATGGCCTGCCCTTCGGCGGGCAACCTGTGCGAAATCTCGTAGGACAGGTACTTGGCTTCTCGCAGCTTTAGCACGTCCTCCTCCGTAACAGAGGAGGGCATCCACCGGCCCTGAAGGTCAGAGCTGGACATTGTTGAAGGTCCAAAGCGCTCGAATCTGGGGCTCTGGGTGTTGGAACTTGGAGCGAGGAGAAGATTCGGTGGAAGATTAAAGAAAAGAAACGAGCCTTGGTCCTATTATAACGAGGGGGAATACCAAGAGCCGTTTCCATGACCGTTCGGGACTCGCCTTCGATAGAGGAGGCGTGGCGACGGGCGCGGTTGGGTTACCCACGTCCATATTGATGAGAATCCCAGAATAAGGGGAACACGATCTCTGCTTCGACAAGACGTGCCAAGGAAACCGCTTCGCTAAACGCGCTGAGGCAGTATAATAAAAAAACGATTCAAGTAAAGGCTTGGTAGTGGTGTGATGTCATGCCGCAAAATACGTCAGCAGATTGAACTTGTGTACATTTTATTCTCTCTACGGTGGAATGTGAAATTTATTTTGCAGAGCCGGACACTATCCTAGTGTTCATGATCTTCTCTGGATTATTTAAGGGAGGAACCCGCCTTGCAATGCCGAACATTATGCGCACCGGACTCATTGTCATTGAAGCCAGGTTCAGGGGCTACTGAGGGAGTCCTGGATTAGGGGGTGTCCGGACAACCGGACTATCATCGTCCGCCGGACTCCAAGACTACGAAGATACAAGATTGAAGACTCCGTCCCGTGTCCGGATGGGACTTTCCTTGGCTTGGAAGGCAAGCTTGGCGATACGGATATGTAGATCTCCTATCATTGTAACCGACTCTATGTAACCCTAGACCTCTCCGGTGTCTATATAAACTGGAGGGCTTTAGTCCGTAGGACATAACCTCCATTACAACAATCATACCATAGGCTAGCTTGTAGGGTTTAGCCTCCTTGATCTCGTGGTAGATCCACTCTTGTACTACCCATATCATCAATATTAATCAAGCAGGATGTAGGGTTTTACCTCCATCAAGAGGGCCCGAACCTGGGTAAAACATCGTGTCCCTCGTCTCCTGTTACCATCCGCCTAGACGCACAGTTCGGGACCCCCTACCCGAGATCCGCCGGTTTTGACACCGACAGTGGTGTAGCAAGACTTCTTATGAACTATCATGTCTTGTTGTTTATGTCAGTAGTAGTCACTAGTTAGTGTTTGAATGTTGTATATATCGTTGTTTTGAAATGTTTATTGTCGCGAACTACTGGTGGGCTAAATGAGGGCATCACCATTCTCCAGTGTTCAGAGTATATCTCCTTTTTTCAAGTTATATAATTTGAGCTCACTGTCTCTTCGATGATGTACACTTGTTTGGGCCAGTGAGGTGTCGTTGAATATGGGCCGAGTAGTAACGCAATGCCAAACAGGTCAATTATGACTCTCGGGCCGGGCTCTCAAAAGATCCTGAAAAAAGGCCGGGCTCTCCAAAAAAGAAAGAATAAGGACTCTTAGGCCGACATATGGGCGCCACCGGTGTTTTCGTGCGCTTGCGCGCCGAGAGCATATTGGCGCGTGCTCGAAATTCATGCTACCTTTTCATCCCCAGTCTCCCGCCCCTCCCCCACCACTAGAATCTCGATTCCTACTCCAGTTCCCCCAAATCCTCCTCCTGTACTCCCTGTACTCAAGCGCACTATCATGTCGCCGGTCAACGCGGATCTCCGAGCGGGAGATCCTGAGGTCCGTCCTGCCTTCGGTTGCTGCATGCTGTCGCTCAATAGCGGCATGGCGGCGCTTGACGACCAGTTTGCAGGAAAAGTGCTGATGGTAACTGTCGGTGTCAAAACCGGTGGATCTCGGGCAGGGGGTCCCGAACTGTGCGTCTAGGCGGATGGTAACAGGAGACAGGGGACACGATGTTTTTACCCAGGTTCGGGCCCTCTCGATGGAGGTAAAACCCAACTCCTACTTGATTGATATTGATGATATGGGTAGTACAAGAGTGGATCTACCACGAGATCAAGGAGGCTAAACCCTAGAAGCTAGCTTATGGTATGATTGTTGTAATGGTTGTATGTCCTACAGACTAAAACCCTCCGGTTTATATAGACACCGGAGAGGGCTAGGGTTACACAGAGTCGGTTACAATGGTAGGAGATCTACATATCCGTATCGCCAAGCTTGCCTTCCACGCCAAGGAAAGCCCCATCCGGACATGGGACGAAGTCTTCAATCTTGTATCTTCATAGTCTTGGAGTCCGGCTGAAGATGATAGTCCGGCTGTCCGGACACCCCCTAATCCAGGACTCTCTCAGTAGCCCCTGAACCAGGCTTCAATGACGATGAGTCCGGCGCGCATATTGTTCGGCATTGCAACGCGGGTTCCTCCTCTGAATAATTCATAGAAGATTGTGAACACAAGGATAGTGTCCGGCTCTGCAAAATAAATTCCACATTCCACCGTAGAGAGAATAATATGTACACAAGTTCAATCTGCTGACGTATTTTGTGGCATGACGTCACACCACTACCAAGCCTTTACTTGAATCATTTTTTATTATACCACCTCAGCGCGTTTAGCGAAGCAATTTCCTTGGCACGTCTTGTCGAAGCAGAGATCGTGTTCCCCTTATTCCGGAATTCCCATCAATACGGACGTGGGTAACCCAACCGCGCCATTGCTGGTGGCGCTTGGGAGATAAGCGAGTTTTACCAGGCCGGTGGGGACGCATAGTCTTTGTCCGCCCATATATAAGGGGATAAGGATCCACCTTTTTACCTACGCCTTCTTCCTCCTTTGCTTATCCATCTCCGCGCACTCGAGCTCCAGCGCCCAAGCCCGCACATCTCGCCTCGACCTTCTCCAGCCATGTCTGGAGCGGGAGGCAAGTGGTTGGCCTCCTCTGTTACGCAGGGGCACATCAAAAAGCTGCGCAGCGCCGGATACCTTTCCAGTGACATCGCGCACCGGCTGCCCAACGAGGGGCAGATCATCCCCACCCCCAGGCCCCATGAGAGGGTCGTATTTCTTCCCCACTTCCTCCGCGGACTGGGCTTCTCACTTCATCCCTTCGTCCGGGGGCTCATGTACTACTACGGCCTGGACTTCCACGATCTCGCGCCGAACTTCATCCTCAACATCTCGGCGTTTATCGTCGTGTGCGAGGCCTTCCTTTGCATCCAGCCCCACTTCGGCTTGTGGCTCAAGACCTTCAATGTCAAGCCAAAGGTTGTGAAGGGCGTCCAAGCGGAGTGCGGAGGCGCCATGGTGGGCAAAATGCCCAACGTCATCTGGCTCAAGGGGGCCTTTGTGGAGTCCATCAAGGGATGGCAATCGGGGTGGTTCGACATCACCGAGCCGCGTGATCCTAAATGGGCAGCGGCCCCCGAGTTCAGATCTGGTATCCCCATGCAGCTCACCTCCTGGAAAGAGAAGGGCTTGCTATGGGGCAGTTCGGAGGAGCTGACAGGACTCCAGTCCTGTCTCCAGACCTTGGTGAACAAGAAGCTTAGGCTTGTCAATGTGATCCAGGTCATGCTCGTCCGCCGGATCCTCCACTGCCAACAGCGGGCCTTCAATTTGTGGGAGTTCGATCCGGCACAGCACCGGACCCTGAGCAGGCTCTTCGACACGACGTACGAAGCTGCCTGGAGGGTGCTGTTCAAGGGCGGAGAAGCCCCCGCATCCGCGACGGAAGACCGCGGATTCAGCACCAAGCGCCCGGCCGGCGAGGTAAGCTTTGTTATCCTCTATGGGACATTTATTTTCTTTCATAGTTTGACTCTATGCGGGATTTAAAACTCCCAATGCCTTTGACAGGACTGGCAGAGGACGTCCGGACAGGTAGACTGTCCGGCTCCCCTGCCCGAAGAACCAGCGGACGCCCGTTTAACGGTGCTGCTAGTCCCGGCACTTTATGTGGTTTCAGAGAAGAAGGCCAAGAAGAAGGCCACGGGAACTCGAAGAAGTTCCCGACGCCAGGTGATATCGGACTCATCGTCCGATGGCTCCGAGGCGGACTCCTCCCCCGAAGACGAGGAGGAGAAAGAGGACTCTCCCTCGGAGGGGGAGAGAGAAAAAGGAAGGCTTCCCCAACGGGGGAGGCCGAAGGGTCCAAGAGGGGAAGGACCCTTCCCCCGGACAGCTCCGCCAACGCCAATGACGGCGACGAGGAGTGTCCCTCAAGGGCCAAGCCCCTGGCAAGATCAGAAGTATCTGGACTCCTGAGTGATTTGTAATTCCTTTTTCGTGCCACGTAGTGTCCTTCTAATGCCGCATACTATCTGTAGCCCAGCCGAGGAGGATCTTCCCGCTTCATCCAGCGGGTCCTTGGCCCCGTCGGATGTAGATTCCATTCCGACTGCCTCCACCCCTCGCGATGCTGAGGACACCGAGCTGGGATCCCAGGAGGGGACCCACCAGGAGGGGGAGGCTCCAGAGGTGCCACAAGGCAACCTCTCGGACTTTGCACCGGAACCAGCAGTGGTTCCGGAGTCCGGCAGGCGACCCCTTCGCAATAAGGGCAAGACCGTGACACCGGCAGCCTCCGTCCAACCGGAGGCGCCGGACAACTTGTTGGAGGCTCTCAACGGAGCTTCCATCGAGGAAGAGCACCGCACTATCATGAGTGCGGTGATTCAAAAGGTTCAGCTCGCCAAGAGCGGGCTGACCGAAGCTTGCAGTAGCCTTCTAACAGGCTTTGAGGTAAGAAGTTTAAAATATGTAATGTGATACCGTATAGACAGTACCCTGATGGTCGGTTCGGTGTTCGGAAAGAAAAACCGGACTGAGGATCTAAAAAAGATATACGCAGGAGTGCTAAAAATTATGTCAATATGGGTTTGCAGGCTGCGCTGCTGACCTCTGCCGCACTAACTGCGGAGGTCGGTGCTTTGAAGCAGGACCCCGAGCGGTCCGAGCGAGAGCTCGACCTTGCCAAGAAGCAGCTCGAGGACAAAGAAGGTGAGTAACACCACTTTGAAATTTGTACCTTACAGAAAAGGATTTTGGTTGCAATAGAAATAACAAGGATAACGTGGGTACTGTAGGGGCCACGAACGAGGTGGCGACCCTGAAGGAGGCCGTGTCCGCGGCCGAACGCAATGCGGCAACGGAATGGGCGGAGCGAGAGAAGCAGGAGGCGCGGGTGGTGGAGGTGCGGCAAGAGCTCCAGGCTCTCATGGAAAAGCATGAGAGTTTGGAGCGCAACTCGAAGACTCGAGAGTCCGAGCTTGCCTCGGCTCTTGAAAGTGCCAAAGCCGCCAATGCCGAGGCCCATAAGTCCCTCCAGGAGATTGAGGCGATGAAGAAGATAGCGGCGGGTAAGGCATTTTTCATGCAAAGCAAGCATGTGAATGTAAATTACCTGTTACTTACCCGAATTCGGAGCTCTCCAGGGGCATTTGCAGATCTGCCTCGCAGCGTGTCCGATGCCGCCGTATTCTACCGAGCCGAGGAGGGGAGCTCAACGGAGAAGGTCTTCTGGTCTCAGTACGCTGAGGCCGAACATTCGGTGCCCCCTAGCGATCAGCTGAAGCAACTGGTCGAGCTCCACAAGGTAGCCGAGCAGGCCATGAAGGGGCTCATAGTCCGGCTGTGTCCTGGAGAGGCCATGCCTGGGAGCTACTTCGGCCTCGTGCGCCGGCTGGTGGATGCGTGCCCCTGGGTGGAGGTCATCAAGCGCTCCGCCTGCATTGAAGGTGCCCGTTTGGCCCTTGCCCGCGCAAAGGTGCACTGGGGCAGGCTGGATGCTGAGAGGCTTCTGACGGACGCGCCGCCGGCGGGGAAGGAGTATCGTACGCCCAAAATGTACTATAAGACTGTCCTGAAGGGTGCCTGCAAGATTGCGGATGAGTGCCCCAGAGATGTAATTCTTGAGTAGACTCGCAATGGGTTATCCCGTGCGCTGAAAACTTTGTTCATATGCGCTAAGCAACGCTTGTTAATTTAAAATATTACCTTCTGTGCGGCCGTTTATCAAATCTGAGAGATGGCAAGTCGTCGGCTTCAGCCACCATGCCACGAGTGCTGGGGTGTTCGGGATAAACTTGAGCGCTCTTGTTCCCATTTTTGGGTCCATCTAGGGAGGTGCTCAACACAACGAACAAGGCAACCGGACATATAATGCTTGAACACTCTCACTTAGCCATAGAATTCTATAATTTTAAATTTCGGCGAAGCCCCTAGTGTTCGGAAGACCGAATTCGGGGCGCTATCCACGCCTTGGCCGGACACAGCCGGTTCCTCGTTCTAAGCAGCATAAGTCTTTAGGGACTCGAAAAGACCTCTCGAACAGCGACCAGCTCTCGCCTTATCATGACAGTCAGTTTTAGCTTTCTCCACTGAGGTGCTCGCCCAGCTCAACCGGGGCGCAATCGCAGTGGTTCTCCCAGTGCTACCTTAGCCGACGGAACGGAACGTAAGGTACCAAACCATGGGAGCTGGGCAAACCCAACTATTGACCCCAAGACATGATTCGGAGCCGATGCATATAGTGCTATAAGTTCGGGGTGCCGCACTTGTGAAAGTGTTCGGACTTCACACCATAATGCGGGGATCATAAGCCCCTGGTGTATTCGGCCGTACCAAATTGTACGGATGCAAGATGTCATAAATGAACATATATATAAATAAAGGAATGCAATTATAAGCGAAAAAGTAATGCATTGTTTATTCAAGGAATTCTGCCATGAGTGCAGAATGATACAAATAGTGCGGTAAGCAAGGGAGTGGACTATTTTAAACATGTCCCCCTCTAGGGGTGGGCTGCGGAATGGTGTAATAAACAGATTTAATGCACGTAATGGAGACCACCTGAGTGTTCGTCGTAGCCCTTGTTCCTCCCTGGCTGTTGCATCATGAGTTTGGCAGATCTACTGCCGGACAGGGCCTCTTGTAAACGGAGTCCTGTGGATAAAAATAAAAAAAGGAAAAGAAAAACAGCGACACACTTAGGAGCCCCTGGTGTGGTTGAGCCACATTCTGGGCCTGTCGTGGTCGTGCCCCTCCCCCTATGCCCAAGGTATCTCCAGAGCGTAATGATGTACGCGAAAAGCTGGTCTTGCAATCATGCTAGGGCTGGGGTTGGGGCCGCATTGCTACGCGTGCTTGGAATGGGCCAGGGGGTCTGGTTGTATGTTACTCCGGGCGCGTTTAATCATGTCCGGTCTTTTAATGGCCGGACTCGAAAATTGCCTTAAGAGGCTGCTCTGTACTTCTGCCGCGAGAGCCGCTGTGTGTTCCTCCGTTCGGAGGGAGCGTTCAGTGTTTCCGTTGACCGTGATGACTCTGCGAGGGCCTGGCACCTTGAGCTTGAGGTATGCATAATGCGGCACCGCGTTGAACTTTGCAAATGCGGTTCGTCCGAGCAGGGCGTGATAGCCACTGCGGAACGGGACTATGCCGAAGATTAACTCCTCGCTTCGGAAATTATCCGGGGATCCGAAGACCACTTCCAGCGTGACCGAGCCTGTACAATTGGCCACGACACCTGGTGTGACGCCTTTGAAGGTCGTCTTTGTAGGTTTAATAATTGAGGGGTCTATGCCCATCTTGCGCACTGTATCCTGATAAAGCAGGTTCAGGCTGCTGCCGCCGTCCATGAGGACTCTAGTGAGGTGAAATCCATCGACGATTGGGTCTAAAACCAATGCGGCAAATCCGCCATGGCGGATACTGGTGGGGTGGTCCCTTCGATCAAAAGTAATCGGGCAAGAGGACCATGGATTGAACTTCGGGGCGACTGGCTCCATCGCATATACGTCCCGAAGTGCACGCTTCCGCTCACTCTTGGGTATGTGGGTTGCGTATATCATATTTACCGTCCGCACTTGTGGGGGGAAACCCTTCTGTCCTCTACTGTTCGGCGGCCGGGTCTCCTCCTCGTCGTCGCTATGCAGCCCCTTGTCATTGTTTTTGGCGATTAACTTGCCTGCCTGCTTGAATACCCAACAATCTCTGTTGGTGTGGTTAGCTGGCTTTTTGGGGGTGCCGTGTATCTGGCAAGAGCGGTCGAGTATTCAGTCCAAATTGGATGGACCCGGAGTGGTTCTTTTGAATGGCTTCTTCCGCTGACCGGGTTTAGAGCCTCTGAATCCGGCGTTGACTGCCGTATCCTCATTGTTATCGCCGTTAATGCGGCGTTTGTTTTTGTTTCGACGCGACCTGCCATTGTGGTCCTTAGTATCCGGACTGCCAGCATTTTTGCTGAGGTTGTTGCTGCGAGCTAGCCAGCTGTCCTCTCCCGCACAGAAGCGGGTCATGAGTGATGTGAGGGCTGCCATGGATTTCGGCTTTTCCTATCCTAGGTGCCGGGCCAGCCATTCATTGCGGATGTTATGTTTGAAGGCTGCGAGGGCCTCTGCATCCGGACAGTCAACAATTTGATTTTTCTTTGTTAAGAACCGTGTCCAGAATTGTCTGGCCAATTCGTCTGGCTGCTGAATTATGTGGCTTAGGTCATCGGCAACTGGTGGTCGCACATATGTGCCCTGGAAGTTGTCGAGGAATGCGGCTTCCAGGTCTGCCCAACACCCAATTGACTCTGCTGGCAAGTTGTTAAGCCAATGCCGAGCTGGTCCTTTAAGCTTGAGTGGGAGGTACTTGATGGCGTGGAGATCATCGTCGCGGGCCATATGGATGTGAAGGAGATAATCTTCGATCCAAACCGCGGGGTCTGTTGTGCCATCGTAGGATTCAATGTTCACGGGTTTAAACCCTTCAGGAATTTGATGATCCATTACTTCGTCTGTGAAGCATAGTGGGTGTGCGGCGCCTCTATATTGAGCAATATCACGACGTAGCTCAAGAGAGCGTTGTCTGCTGTGTTCGGCCCGGCCGGAGTTGTTGTATCCGGCGCGACAGTGGTCGTCGTGGGTCGTGGGGCGCCCACGTGATCCGTAGATAGATCTGGATTGTCTTGCCTTGTCCTCCAATATATCCCGCAAGTCCGGTGCATTCCCCCGTGGCTTCGTACTTTTCGAGCGGTGCCGGGGTACGGTCCTGATGGAGGGCCTAGATGCCTCTCTGTCGCGACCACGGGGTGGTCGGTCTGCCGTATTGTGCGCTGGTGATGAAGGTTTGTATGCTTCCTCCAATAGTCGGGGGAGAAACTTGCGTTTTGGGTAGCTTTTGGAGGGGCGTTCGAGTTCATACTCTTCGGCCGCGAGGACCTCGGTCCATCTGTCGGCCAGCAAGTCTTGATCAGCTTGAAGCCGTTGCTGCTTTTTCTTTAGGCTGTTCGCCGTGGCCATTAGACTGCGTTTAAAACGCTCTTGTTCGACGAGATCCTCGGGCACGACGAATTCGTCGTCATTGAGGCTTGCCTCGTCTTTGGAGGGAGGCATGTAATTTTCGTCCTCCTCGTCTGCCGCTCTCTCCTGAGGGCTAGCTACTCCCTCCTCCTATGCTGAATCTTGCTGGAGGGGGTTGTCTTCGGCACTCTTTGGGGTGTTATTATCTCCGGTGCCGGAATCTCCGTTCTTGCCGTGGCGGGATTTAGAGCGGCGCCGTCGGCGCTTGGGCTGTTTCTTAGAGGAATCTGCCTCCGCTACTTCTTCGCCGTCCCCATCCTTTGGGGTGTCCACCTTGTATATGTCATATGACGAGGTGGTCTTCCAGTGCCCTGTAGGCGCTGGTTCTTGATCGTCTCCAGCATCGTCGTCCATATCGTCGATGTCTTCGGAGTCATAGTTTAGCATGTCAGTTAGATCGTCGACAGTGGCTACACAGTGGGTGGTGGGTGGGGTTTGAATTTCTTCGTCGTCCGCATCCCAACCATCCTGACCGCAATCCGGCCAGGGTTCTCCTGATAACAAGAGATGTTTTAGCGAATTTAGGATGTCGCCAAAGGGTGAGTGCTGAAAGATGTCCACGGCGGTGAACTCCATGATCGGCGCCCAATCGGATTCGATTGGCGGGGGCGCAGGAGGTTCGGAGTCCGGCGAGGAGTCCGGCGCCTCGGAGTCACGAGCTTTATAAGGGACAAGGTCAATATTCGGCTCCATCGCCGTGGAAGTTGCAGCTCCCGAGGCGGTGTCCAGCCACCTGTCCTCGATCTGCGCGGTCGGCTCCGAACTATGGGTCAGAGCGGACTTGTGTGCGGCCTCCAGGGTACTGCCCAGCGGCAGAGCTAGATCATGCCCATCGTGACAGTGCGGCATGCTCGGCTGTGGCTCGACTCCATCGAAGATCAAGTCCCCGCGGATGTCAGCTGTGAAGTCTAGGCTTCCAAACCTGACCTGATGGCCAGGGGCGTAGCTTTCGATCTGCTCCAGATGGCCAAGTGAATTGGCCCGCAGTGCGAAGCCGCCGAACACGAAGATCTATCTGGGGAGAAAAGTCTCACCCTGGACAACGTTGTTGTTGATTGAAGAAGCCATCAAGCCTATCGGTGACGACACAGAGGAACTCTCAATGAAAGCACCAATGTCGGTGTCAAAACCGGCGGATCTCGGGTAGGGGGTCCCGAACTGTGCGTCTAGGTGGATGGTAACAGGAGACAGGGGACACGATGTTTTTACCTAGGTTCGGGCCCTCTCGATGGAGGTAAAACCCTACTCCTGCTTGATTGATATTGATGATATGGGTAGTACAAGAGTGGATCTACCACGAGATCAAGGAGGCTAAACCCTAGAAGCTAGCCTATGGTATGATTGTTGTAATGGTTGTATGTCCTATGGACTAAAACCCTCCGGTTTATATAGACACCGGAGAGGGCTAGGGTTACACAGAGTCGGTTACAATGGTAGGAGATCTACATATCCGTATCGCCAAGCTTGCCTTCCACGCCAAGGAAAGTCCCATCCGGACACGGGACGAAGTCTTCAATCTTGTATCTTCATAGTCTTGGAGTCCGGCTGACGATGATAGTCCGGCTGAGGATGATAGTCCGGCTGTCCGGACACCCCCTAGTCCAGGACTCCCTCAGTAACCATCAACGGCGATCGGCCTCCCGTCTTGCCGGATGACCTTGTCAAAGCTCTTGGCATTGCGCACGACATCCAAATAAGTGACTTGCTCATCAAAGTCTGTCCGGCACCGGCTGATTTCTTCGTCAGGTTCCGAACAACTTTCGGCTGCAGTCGTGTGTTCGAATCTTCCCGGCGTTTGTTCTGTGATGGCGCGCTGGTGAGCTTTTATCGGTGGCACCCAGGATGGGGCTCGGTGCCCTCCGAGCTTGAGTTTTTAACAAAGCTTACCTTCCACGGCATGCCTCGACGTTCTTGGAACAGTGAGTCCATGAACGAGCTTATCAACGACCTTGGAGGTGAGCTCATAAGTATGTTTGTTCCTCCAGACAGCTGGGCTCTGACGGTTATGGCATGGATGAAGAAGCCGTCCACCATACCGAAGGTGATTGGTGTTGAGATACCGGTGCAGGAACCGGGGTTGTACTATTCGTCGCCACCAAGGCCGCCGCGGACCATGTTAGGGATGTACCTGTATCAAGTGTTCGTGCATGTTGAAGAAGTGGTCAATCCATCAATCGAAGTCCTGCCGCCCCCGCTGGTGCCAGGGTCCGTCGACAACGTCCATTACAGGAGTCAACGTGAGACTTTCCCCGTGTTGCTCGGAACGATGGATGGCACAGGGCCTACTCCATCGCGCGGCGGAGGCCACTGCTTCTTTGGGAGAAGAGGCAGGGCTGGCTGCCTAGATGTGCTCTAATTTGAGGTAACAACTGAATCTTGTCAGATAGTACGAGTTAAATCCGAGCTATGGGTCTGAAGCACTGATATGCCAGTACATTTGATTGTGACATGTTCTAATATTGTACCTGAACTTTTTTTAGAAAGGGCTGTACGTCAACTTAATGTGCTAGCAGAACTTATTGTGTTGTCTCTCTGTTTTCTTTGCACAACATTCAAGATATTTCCCCGTCATTTATAAAGACGATGAACCGTTATGTACGACTTCGTTGGTTTCAACATAGCCATTCCCGTAGCGATCCACTGCTTCCATCCTGATTGTGCCGCCTGCGTGAAATTTTTCTGTGCAAGTTAAGTGTGCTATGCTGTTCTATATGATTGTGTCAACTATATAAGTTTTTACTGAGCATCAGCAATGCATATGGCTGAAAGATGTATTTACGAGCATCGACCGATGGGTCTCTCTCTCTATCTCACACACACACACACACACGCACACACACACACGCATATGTACAAGTGGGACCTGTTGAATTATTTATTTGCTCGTGATAGCTTTTAATTAGGTTCCACTGTAATCTAACTTTTTTCTTAAGTTGTACAGAAGCCTTGTTTGGGCCTTTCCGGCGTCCCTGAATGTGGGCTGAGTAACCATGTTAGGTTGTACTGTACTACACAGGCCTTTTTTTCAACATCAGCAATGCAACTGGGCCGGCAGTTGTACACAATATCCGGGTCAACTTGTTATCCGCCCCACTAGGCTGCAAAGTTTCCTAGGAGGTATGCATTAGGCTTAACAAGAAACTGGACTTTAAGAAATAATAAATGGGATGTAAGTATAATAACTGGGCAATTACTATGCACCAAACACGTAATTAGTTTGAAAAATATATTATTTTTGGAATTTGGAAATTTTAATTTCATTACTTGTTGCGCGCGCAATATTTTGCTGGATTTTAATGTGATACAACTTTACTTTGAAATTATATTTAACCTGACTAGAAATTTCGGATAAAAATATTTCGGATCCCATCAAAATGTGGGAATTTTTTTTTAATTCTGTTTTGAGCGGTTGTTTGAAATTATTAATCGTTGTCCTACCTAGAAGTTGGGTTGTACTTTTAACAAACCCGTAAATGGGCTGTAGTAAATTCCACTAGAATTGAAAAATGGGCTGTACATTCTTACAAATTGCAAATGGGCTATATGTTCTCTGCCAAATCCGAACTGTGGGCCTACTAGGTTGACGTGTACCAACGTCTTTGTCAACTTAGTCAATATAAACGATTCTAGCTGCAGTGCTTCTTTAACCTCTGGTCTTCTTGCTCCAGCCGTCCAAAGCAGCGTCGGTCGTGTCGCGTGCTCCTGCCTCCCGTGGCCGGCTGTGATGCCGCGGAGGCCTCACCGCCCCATACTACTCCCACCGCTAGCCAGGCCATCCCTCTACTCACCCACACCCCCTGTTATTCTGCGGCGACGGCAGCCTCACACCGCAGCCGAACAAGTGAACCCTCGTACTCCTCTCCGCGCGGGCTACCGCTGCTGCGTCTTCCCCGGCTCCGCGTCGTCCCCTTCCTAGGCCTCGCCGTCGTCCAGACCACCGCCCTCGTGCTCTCGGCGCGGCGTGCTTAACGTGGTCAACGACTGACTTCCATCGGAAGAGTACTGTACGTGGAGAGGCTGACAGCTGGGTCCAGGCGGCCATAAGGAAGTGCCTCCTTATTACGCGCAAAATAATTATTCCTCCACCTGACAACAGGGACCCACCAGACGGGCCACCTTATTTCGCGAAAAAAACATTTCCCCCCTGACTGCTGGGACCCACTGGACGGGCCAACGTATTTCGCGAAAAAACGGTCCCTGCGCTGTCAGCTCGGACCCACCGGAAGTGCCTCCTTGTTACGCACAAAAAATGAATACCCCCTGCTAGCTGGGACCCACCATGGTGGGACACTGACTTGTCGGCCTACTAAGTTGACTGGGACGGGGGCCTTTGTCAACTTTAGTCAATATGAACGATTCTAGCTCTAGTGACCGTACGATGGCCATCCAACGGTCGTAGTGCTTCTTCAACCTCTGGTGTTCTTGCTCCAGCCGCCCAAAGCAGCGCCGGTTGTGCCGCATGCTCCTGCCTCCCGTGGCCGGCTGTGCTGCCGCGGAGGCCTCACCGCCCCCTACTATTCCCACCGCTGGCTAGGCCCTGCGGCGATGGCAGCCTCACACCGCAGCCGAACCAGCGAACCCTCGTACTCCTCTCCGCGTGGGCTTCCACTGCCGCGTCTTCCCCGGCTCCCCGTCGTCCCCTTCCAAGGCTCGCCGTCGTCCACCGATGTGGTGCTCTCGGCGTGGTGTGGTCAATGTGGTCAACGACCGACTTTCATCGGAAGAGTACTATATGTGGAGAGGCTGACAGCTGGGTCCACGGCAGCCGCAAGTAAGTGCCTCCTTATTACGTGGAAAATAATTATTCCTCCACCTGACAGCAGGGACCCACCGGATGGGTCACCAGTATTTCGCGAAAAAAACGTTTCCCCCTGACTGCTTGGACCCACAGGACGGGCCCCCGTATTTCGGGAAAAAAACGCCCCCCCCCCGCTGTCAGCTCTGACCCACCGGAAGTGCCTCCTTATTACGCACAAAAAAATGAATACCCCCTTGCTAGCTGGGACCTTGGTGGGAGGCTGACTTGTGGGCCTACTAAGTTGACTGGGATGGAGGCCTTTGTCAACTTTAGTCAATATATGAACGATTCTAGCTCCAGTGACCCTACGATGTCCATCCAACGGTCGTAGTGCTTCTTCAACCTCTGGTCTTCTTGCTCCAGCCGCCCTAAGCAGCCCCGGTCGTGCCGCCTGCTCCTGCCGCCCGTGGCCGGCTGTGATGCCGCGGAGGCTCACCGCCCGTACTACTCCCACCGCTGGTTAGGCCATCCCTCTACGCACCGACACCCCCTGTTATTCTGCGGCGACGGCAGCCTCACACCACAGCCGAACGAGTGAACCCTCATACTCCTCTACGCGTGGGCATCCACTGCCGCATCTTCCCCGGCTCCACGTCGTCCCCTTCCTAGGCCTCGCCGTCGTCCACCGCCCTGGTGCTCTCGGTGTGGCGTGGTCAACGTGGTCAAGGAATGGCTTCCATCGGACGTGGACTGTACGTGGAGAGGCTGACAGCTGGGTCCACGATAGCAGGGACCCACCGGATGGGCCACCGTATTTAGCGAAGAAAACGTTTCCCCTGACTGCTGGGACCCACCAGCTACACCTTCGCACGCAAGGAAGTGCGTCTGGGCAAAAAAAAAGGATTCGCCCCCCTGACTGCTGGGACCCACCAGCTACATCCTCGCACACAAGGAAGTGCCTGACAGTTGGGACCGACCTTGGTGGGAGGCTGACTTGTGGGCCTACTAAGTTGACTTGGATGGAGGCCTTTGTCAACTTTAGTCAATATATGAACGATTCTAGCTCCAGTGACCCTACGATGTCCATCCAACGGTCGTAGTGCTTCTTCAACCTCTGGTCTTCTTGCTCCAGCCGCCCAAAGCAGCCCCGGTCGTGCCGCCTGCTCCTGCCGCCCGTGGCCGGCTGTGATGCCATGGAGGCTCACTGCCCATACTACTCCCACCGCTGGTTAGGCCATCCCTCTATGCACCAAAACCCCCTGTTATTCTGCGGCGACGGCAGCCTCACACCACAGCCGAACAAGTGAACCCTCATACTCCTCTACGCGTGGACATCCACTGCCGCATCTTCCCCGGCTCCACGTCGTCCCCTTCCTAGGCCTCACCGCCGTCCACCGCCCTGGTGCTCTCGGCGTGGCGTGGTCAACGTGGTCAAGGAATGGCTTCCATCGGACGTGGACTGTACGTGGAGAGGCTGACAGCTGGGTCCACGACAGCGGGGACCCACCGGACGGGCCACCGTATTTAGCGAAGAAAACGTTTCCCCTGACTGCTGGGACCCACCAGCTACACCTTCGCACGCAAGGAAGTGCGTCCGGGCAAAAAAAAAAGGATTCGCCCCCCTGATTGCTGGGACCCACCAGCTACATCCTCGCACACAAGGAAGTGCCTGACAGTTGGGACCGACCTGGTCGAAGCGTACGTAGCATTGTCATTCTGGTCGCAAATGTGTACGTACATATATACTGGTGGATGTAGAGGCGCGCATGTGTCGTAGTAGAGGCGCGCACATAGCATGTACACATACATACAGCGGCGAGGGTGCAAGAAAGAAAATACGGCCACGTACGTACATACGGGCAGGGTCTCTAACGCCTATCGCGCATACGTACATGGCTGGGTCGGAACAGAGAAACAGCGTCGTCGTCGTGTTCATGGGGAGCCAACCAGCTGGGTCGGAACGGAATGCGTGGTCGTGTTCATCGGGAGGGCTTGGACGAAACAGGCGATGGAAATGAGGCCTGGCATACCGCACAACGTAGGAAACAACCTTGTGTTCGACCGGCCACGTTCGAAACGGGGTCCTGTTGATCGGGAGGGGCCTGGCGTACCACAAAACGGAGGAAACGGACCTCCTACGGTCGAAACGGGGGTCCTGTTCATTGGGAGGGGTGTGGCGTACCGCAAAACGGACGAAATGGACCTCCTACGGTCGAAACGGGGGTCCTGTTGATCGGGAGGGGTGTGGTGTACCGCAAAACGGATGAAACGGACTTGTGTTGGAGTGCTATGGTCGAAACGGGGGGGAGGGGTGTGGCGTACCGCAAAACGGGACTCCACGGGATACTGTTCATCTCCACCGTCG